>NW_010965216.1:1277784-1323211 GCF_000463585.1 Tarenaya hassleriana
CTCCGACTGATTTGACATACAAACTTCTTGTTGAAGAGTTATATTCTGAGCTGAACGTAGATAAAGATAAAACAACTATCAAGCTAAGTCATGCAATTGCAGCAACACATATGATCGGAAAAGGCGATATGATATACGATCTATGTTCTGAATACTATAGGCGAGATACATGACGTATGGCTTACCAAGAGACTGTGTATCCGGTTAGTACGTCAACGATGTCACAGACGTATGAGTCATGAATTTGTATTTGTATTTGTATTATATAATACATTTATTATGAATTTGTATTTGAATCATATGATGAAGACTTTGGTGTAATTTGTATTTGTCATGAATTTATATTCGTTTTATATAGTTTGTCATGAATTTCTGTTCGTTTAATATATTCGTCAAACTGGTCAAACCAGTTTGGGGTTTTGGATGACGGTGTGACGAGTTTGACGGGTACTGACGGTGTGACGAGTTTGACGGGTTGACGGTTTGTGAAAACAAATCGTTGGTGTAAATTAAGTTTTGATGGTTCAGTGTGGTGTATAGGGGTCATTATAACATATTTGACGAGTTTTTGTTAATCGTAACTCATGCGGGAAAAAACTATTTCCTACCTTAAGCCAATGTGTTAGGAGAACACTATTAGAACTTTAGGGTTTCTTTGGGAGAACATGCATTGTGAGAAACAAAAAGGTCTTAAAATTTGAGAGCTAGATTTAGATTCAGCGTAAGATACTTGATGAATGAGATGATAATTGATAAGTTTACAGTTTGCAGTAGGCAAATTCGCGAAAATCGATAAGGTGTGACGAGTTTGACGGGTACTGACGGTGTGACGAGTTTGACGGGTTGACGGTTTGTGAAAACAAATCGTTGGTGTAAATTAAGTTTTGATGGTTCAGTGTGGTGTATAGGGGTCATTATAACATATTTAACGAGTTTTTGTTAACCGTAACTCATGCGGAAAAAAACTATTTCCTACCCTAAGCCAATGTATTAGGAGAACACTATTAGAACTTTAGGGTTTCTTTGGGAGAACATGCATTGTGAGAAACAAAAAGGTCTTAAAATTTGAGAGCTAGATTTAGATTCAGCGTAAGATACTTGATGAATGAGATGATAATTGATAAGTTTACAGTTTGCAGTAGGCAAATTCACGAAAATCGATAAGGTGTGACGAGTTTGACGGGTACTGACGGTGTGACGAGTTTGACGGATACTGACGGTGTGACGAGTTTGACGGTTTGACGAATACTGACAATAGTATGAAGATTTTACCCGATAAAATACATATGATTAAAAAGATGTTCGTAGGAAATAAACGATAAAAATATGTTCGGAGAGTACACATGATTCAAATACTACTAATTAAAAAGAGGATCATGTGTTCATGAAGAAGTACACACGATATGTTCTTAACATATTTAACATATTTTCTCGAAACAAATACTTGTCGGATTCATCCTCAATTGTTGCATCCAACTTTGCACCACCGAATGACTATTTTCATCTTCATGTAGATTAAAAAGAATATGTTCTTCTTCCCCTCTATTTGAAAAACACTTCGAATACCCTGAAAAAAAATGGTGATTGTAATCAGTGAGAACATTATGACAAGTTTGACTCATATGACCATTCATATTTGGTCATACTACATACCTGTGATGTCACACCGATTTGTTTCATCACGTTTGTATGTGTGACAAAAAGGCCCGGTTGGATGCGCTTCTTGCACATCCTATGACAAGTTGGATCAGCACCTTCCACAACCATATACCATCCGCCTAAGCTTTCCACGCATTCAAAAAGAAACAACTGCAAAAAACATACCAAACAATTACATCAAACATCTATACTCGAACCCTCAATCACATTAAAAACTATACATAAAAAATTAACTTACCATAATAGGTATCACAAATCCCAGACAGTGCCATCTGTCCTTCGGTTTAGAGCTGCTTGTATACACCTTCCATATTTGATCGGTCATTTTTTCGAAGGTGTATCTCCCCCATGGAAACCATTCACAGAAGTCCAGATTATCGACCATGTCAACTAAGGCAGTGGGAATCACATCAGTGTTCTTGATGCCATGGTCTAGTACTCCGCCTAGCAAAACAAGTATTGCTAATCTTTTTCTATCTTCCACATCTGTGATTGGAGTGTTATTCAACTTTTCTATTACCCCTGATATGGTCACCTTTGAAGGCCCAAATGTTTTCATCTGAAACTGGCTTCCCTTGAAATCTACCCAATCTTTAGGATACTTGTCACAATTGAGACCGGAGATAATGACATGTTCGGTGATCGAGTATCTGATGGGCACACCGTTCAGAACAAACCATAGCTCTTTTACCACTCCTTCCAACTTCAATGCACGGTGTAAGAGAACAGATGTCGGAACCATCTTCAATGTTTCTTCGCATTTAAGATGGAAGATGTGACGAAACTGTGACTCTTTGTTGAAGAATCTGAATTCTTCATTTGTAAAGGCCTTTTTTAAAGACCGAATGATTTCATATGGATAACACTTCGTTGTAATCTTGAGAGCCTGATGAATGTCTTTCAAGTCATATACAAAAGGAACCTGCAAAAACAAAATTAACACTCATTATCAGTTTTGTTTGACCAGTGTGACCAGTTTGACCAGTTTTATCATATTAGTCAAACTCGTCAAATTGGTCACACCTTTCAAATGCAATCAGTGTGACTAGTATGACCATTTCGTATGCGGCCAGTGTTACTAGTATGACAACATTACTTCGTCACTAGTTTTACTAGTGTGACGGTGTGACTACTTCACTGGTGTGACCAGTGACACGTGTACCCAGTTTGATAAAACTAGTCAAACTCGTCACACCCTTGAAGTGCGACTAGTGTGACGAGTGTGACCATTATGGTAGAAACCAGTGTGACCAGTGTGATGGTGTGACGACTTCACTGGTATGGCCATTGACGGGTGTACCTAGTTTAATCTGACTAGTCAAACGTGTCACACTCTTCGAGTACGACCAGTGTGACGAGTATGACCATTACGAAACTGATAGAGACAAAACTCTCATATGACTCGATTTTCAAACCGAAACCCTAATTTTTCTTAACTATAAAACTCGAATACTATAACTCATTCGACTAAGATCTTGTCTACCGTAAATATTTGCCCAAGTACACACATATCAAATTAAAAAAAAAACTAACTTTCTCGGTGAGTTATAATGAAAACCTTACCTGAAGATCTTCGCAAATAGAAGCCGAAAACGATGAAGACGAAACCATTTTGAAGTGAAGAGAACAAATCGCACAAGAAATCGCCAATAAAATCGCCTGGAGAATGTCCGTTAGAGAGAAATCGTGAAGAAGGGAGGAAGAAGAAACTGAACAGTTTTTGTTTTACTTAATAATTTTTTATTTGGGAACTCATTTTCTCTCTTTTTTTCACCATATTCCTCCAGATTATTACACGTGTAGTTTTTTAAAAGGATAGAATTGTCTTTTTAACGTTTTTCAATTTTTTTTTGAAACCCTAGTTTTTCAAGGGTATATCTTGAAGTCCATGTTACTTTTAAAGGTATATCTGTAATATCGCCCAACATAACATAAGAGTTAAATGTCATATTACGTGGTTTTTTTGGGTTAATCGGATATTTTGGACCGAAAAGTCTAGATTAATCTCAGGATCGAGAACAAACCATATGATTGAAATTACGCTCTTCTGCCAACTTGGGACTCAAACTCGAGACGGAATAAGTATTTTGCATTTTCATTTTACCGATTAAACTATTCAAGTCAGGTGTCATGCTCTTTGTTATTATAATATGTTGGAATAAACTTATCAAACATATTGAATTATTTAAGGAATAGAGTATATAACGTATATTTATTTCTCCGATAAAAATTAAATTGAAAACTACTGTATAATATATAGTTTCTTAAAAAAAAATGAAAGCACGAATTGTGGTGGAAAAGAGTGAGAGAGAAGCATATGCTTTTACACCAAAGTGAATATCCTAACATTTGCTACTGAAAACAGTGAGGATTTATTGATTTTTTTTATTCGTTGGACCACCATATTTATTTATTTATTTATTTATTTGTTTATAGAAAACTTCCCAACATAATGTATATTAACTTAACTCATTAGGAAGTTAAATACTCTATAATCTTGTATTAAAATGATTTTAACTATAGATTATAATGGACCGTTTAAATCAATTTGTATGTAGATACAAGAATAAAATCATTGCCAAAGGACCTTTAGTTTAATTTTTTTTTTCTAAATGTGGTCATCGATGATACGATTATTTACTGATTAATATCGTTTTATTTGGCTGCGACATGTATTATTCTTATTTGTTAATATAGTAAAATATTAGGGGTTCTTGGTTAAGTGTTACAAAAAGATAGGGTGTTTTGCAAAGTATGACAAAATAGTTATGACCTTTGCAAACTATACCTTTTTGTAAATTTTTGACAAAACTACCCTTACTTTATTATATAATTTCAAAATTGCCATTTAGCATCCCGAAAAAATGTGTAATATAAAAAACAGATTTTTTTGGAAACTGTGTAATCCGGAAGAGCTGTTTTTATCCGGAAAAAATATTTTTTTGTCCGGGAGAGTCTATTTTTTGTCCGGAAGAACTGTTTTTTGTCCGGGAGAGTCTATTTTTTGTCCAGAAGAATTTTTTTTGTCCAGGATAACTGTTTTTGTTCGGAAGAGTTTGTTTTTATCCGGGATAATCTTTTTTTTGTCCGGGAGAACTGATTTTTTGTCCGGAAGGATTTTTTTTTGTCCGGAAAAATCTGTTTTTCGTTCGGAAAAGTTTGTTTTTTTGTACGGACGAACTATTTTTTCGAGAGAGTTGTTTTTCGTTTGAGAGTGTACGTTTTTTGTCCAAATGAAAAATAGTTCTCACGTATAAAAAAAATTATTTTTCATATAAAAAATATTTTTTCTCGATGAAAACAATTCTCTAAAAAAAATTATTCTCCGGACGAAAATAGATTTTTTCGGATAAAAAACATTTCTTTCGGATAAAAAAAAGTCTTTTCCGAATGAAAAAAATAATTTTTTCGGACGAGAAACAGTTCTTCTTAATAAAAAATTATTTTTTCGTATACAAAAACAGTTAAACCAAATAAAAACAGATTCTCACAGATGAAAATAATTATTCCGGATGAAAAAACAGTTTTCCGAGATAACACAGTTTCTGAATAAAATATATATTTTTAATGCTGTAATTTTTTTGAAATGTTTAATGACAACATTGAAATTATATAATAAAGTAAGGGTATTTTTGTCAAAAAATTATAAAAAAGTATAGTTTGCAAAGGAATGAAAAAAAGGTATAGATTTCTAATGACGTGACGTTTGCAAATTTCCCTTAAAATATTATTTAAAAATATACGGATATTGATTGCTTCCCAGAGATAATTTCTTTAGATACTTCACGTAAAGTTAAACCTGGTTGAAAATTTCAAGATTTATGATTTTACTAATTTTATGTTCACTCTGTTAAGAAGAAAAATTCCCCATATTTTGACTGCGATTATTCATCAGTAATTATATTCATATATTTTCCAAAAAATGCATCAAATATTTAAAAAAATGTACAAGTTCATTAATTAAATTAGATCCACCAATTTGGTCAGCAGAATTAGAAAGGTATCTCTATGATTTGAACCATTGTAATGAAGAGAATATTTTAAATTGATAGTAATCTATATGAGATAGAGAGAGATGTTAGATTCTAAAAATTATAAACTCCGAAAAAATTATATATGTAATACAAAAAGAAAAAATCTGCCAATAAAATCTTTGAAAGGGGAGATATTTAGCTCTTCCAATCGCCCAACAAACACATGACTCATGTGGTGAATTATGCTTGTTTGTCGTTATCTGCAATACAATTATCATTTTTTTTTCAATATCTTCGCTCGTGTCGGTTCTAAACCGGATTCGGGTTTTTTCGAGCTAAACCGGATAGATTTTGGGTCGGTCCAAAAATCCATTTTTTTTAAAAAAAATTAAGTTAAAAAACACCTAAAATCTGATTTTTTTTATATGTTTAAACAGATAGGTCTAATCTAACTTGAGGCCGATCCAAATCAAAATTTTATAAGATCGAACTATAGAGTTTTTAGACCGAGTGGGAGTTCGGGTCAGATTTCCATAATTTAGAGTGTCTATTGATAAAGTAAAATTTTGTCTATGGATAAGAGAAATAACAGATGTCAATTATTATTTGTTGTTTTAATAAACGCCAAAATGAAAATAAAATAATGTTTTTTTTTTCGTATCAATATTCATGTTTTTTTTTTTCGGTCATTTATATAATTCTATGTATGCGGCAGTCTTTTTCAGACTTTAGGGTAATGGACCGACTTTACAACTCACAACCATATGCTATTCTTCCGTATTTTATATATATATTTTTGTTAAAAATAATATGATCCACGAAAACAAATATATTAAAATGTCACAACATGGCCCAACCCTGAATTTTTGTTTTTTTCAAGAAAGACAAATGTATC
The DNA here is from genome assembly GCF_000463585.1 of Tarenaya hassleriana. Lineage (NCBI taxonomy): Eukaryota > Viridiplantae > Streptophyta > Magnoliopsida > Brassicales > Cleomaceae > Tarenaya > Tarenaya hassleriana. The sequence continues at coordinate 1,284,313 of NW_010965216.1, forward strand.
ATTCACGGTGAATTTAATATAAGAAAAATATTTTTTTTAATATCCAACCAAATAAAAAATATTTTGTATTTCAAAATTGTATTTATAAAATTGTTTATTTTATATATAAATGATTAACATTAGTTGTGATCTTCTTGTCTTGATCCTAATGTACCACCAGCAAGATCCCTTCCAAAAGTCATCTCAATTTTTATATTTTATTTATTAATATTATACAATGATTAGGTGAATTTTACGGCTATAAACTGGTCGGTTTCATGTCGATTTAAGCGTTTTATAATTTTTTAATTAAATTGATTCATAGGGACCTAAATTAATTGTAATTTACGTCATATATTATAATTTATAAATGACATATGGAGGTCAAAAGCCAACGACTTGGCAACATTGAATAATCATTTTTACCATATAAAAGATGCTTTAATTATTTTTTGTGTGTGTTCAAAACAACACCCTGTGTTTGCTACGTATCTAGAAACCATAAACTTTGATTTGTTAGCAGGTAAAACTATCTTTGATATCTACAATATTTTCAAAATTATTAAATAAGCACAAGAAAATAATTAAAACCTTAGCAATATATAGGTTCATAATTTATAAAAAAAAGTTATACAAATGTGAATGTTTTCCAAATGTATATAAATTTATATATACTCGAAATTCATGAGTTTTTATTTAAATTAATATGATATGATATCTAAAAATAAAACATATTTAATACTTTATGTATTTTTATAAATTCTAAATATATAGTTAGTGGATATCAGACTTATTCATTTATTTTGTAATTTCCTACAAATTTATAGATTTTAAAATACTTTTTGTTTAGTAGTGATATAATTAGAAAATAAATAAATAAAAATGACGCTATTAAATTTCAAAAAAAATTAATGACCTAGAGGAAAGAATCATATTATATGTTATTTCAAGGAAAAATCTAATCGAAAGAGACGAGTCACGAACAAGTAGGTAAAATTGGTCAATTGACAGAAAAGAGGCTTAGAATTAAAATAAAAAAATACTTAGGGGCTGAAATTAGAAATATTAAAACATCAAAAGGAACGGCCCATCGGTAGTTGCCTCACATCACCGCAACGGGTCTTTTTCAAAAACTAGCCGACAATGGGCACTGGGCAGTAAAAAGGGCTCGAACGCCACAAGAATCACGAGAATGCCACTCGCGTGATATCTAATGATTCTCTACTCTCCCCCGTACGCAATAAGTACCACGAAAATTGCTATATTTAGGAAATATTTTAAATATAAATTCGAAAACTCGATTTTCTTTTATAAACGGCTGTGATCTGCACGGTGTGTCTCTCGTCTGATTCATCATCGTCTCTTTCTCTCTTTCTCTCTCTCTCATTCTCCGATCTCTGGATCTTACGGATCTTTGGGTTCTTCTCTTTTACCCCGCAGGAATCTTAGTTACGGATTGGTTGGTAAGGTTCGTGTGTTGTTTCGGATTTTGGGAATCTAGGGTTTTCTCGAATCGGGGTTTGATTCTGCATTTTTTCGGCTTGAGATTTGAGATTGGCTCTTCCTTGGTCTCGTTCTTGCAAGCTCTTGCAATTTTTGAGATCATTTGGGGAGTGTAAGTTCCTGAGTTTGGATTTTGATCGAGGGAAAGGAGATTGGGTTGTCGGGCGACTCTTGGCATTTTGTCTTGCGTGGAGAACGAAGTGCGAGTCAGGTCGAACTTAGTTGTATTCCTACTTGTTCGCTTCTGAGATTCTCTTGCCTCCGTGTTCATATAATAATCCGGGAGGAGTTGAGTCTCTTGGGTTCGTGAATTTTGGGGACGATGCAACAAGATCAAGGGAAGAAGGTCTGTCCCTCTCTCTCTCTCGTTTCTTTGGGTGGATCGGTCGATTTTGGCTGAAAACGTGGGGATTAGAAATTACGAAATTCTTGGTGCAAATGCGAGAAAGATCCGGTAAATTACCTATGCGAAATGGCATTTGTTTCGACTTACTTTGGTTGAATCTAAGTGCCTTAGTGAACATTACCGACGGGTTCCCTGTTACTTCAGCATTTTTGGGTTCTTTCCATTTTCATGGATTTGCGTTGCTATGATGTGTCAGTGATGTTTCTTTCTAACATTTGGGATTCTCCAGGACATGAAAGAGATAAAATTTTTCAGCGAGTATGGAGATGCCAATCGATATCGGATCCTCGAAGTCATTGGGAAAGGAAGCTATGGAGTTGTTTGTGCAGCAGTCGATACACATACCGGGGAGAAAGTGGCGATAAAGAAGATAAATGATGTATTTGAGCATTTATCTGACGCCATTCGTATCCTCCGTGAGGTCAAGCTTCTCAGGCTCCTCCGGCATCCAGATATCGTCGAGATCAAAAGCATCATGCTTCCGCCCTCGAAGAGGGAGTTCAAAGATATCTATGTTGTGTTTGAGCTTATGGAATCTGATCTTCACCAAGTTATCAAAGCTAACGACGATTTAACTCGTGAACACCATCAGTTTTTTCTCTACCAGATGCTCCGTGCCTTGAAATATATGCATACCGGTGAAATTCTTCTCCTTTTTAATCCAATTTCCACAATGCTATCCACAAAATATTTCCATTGAATCCCTCCTGTGATTTTGTTTAACTGTATCGCTGTTTGGATGCAGCTAACGTTTACCATCGTGATCTCAAACCGAAGAACATATTGGCAAATGCAAATTGCAAGTTGAAAGTCTGTGACTTTGGACTGGCAAGAGTGGCCTTCAGTGATACTCCTACTACCGTCTTTTGGACGGTTTGTTTGCCTTTTGCTGTTATGTGTCCATTCAATATTCTGATATTCTTTTTACAGTGTTTGATTATGTCTGCTCTCTATTTTCAATTACAGGATTATGTTGCCACCAGATGGTATAGGGCGCCTGAGCTATGCGGGTCGTTCTTTTCTAAGGTATGTATGTATGTATGTATGTATGTATGTATGTATGTATGTATATATGTATGTATTGATGCAGCCCAGTGTTCTGTTCGTGTTTCCGGTTTTCTTTTCTGTGCTTGCATACATCTTTGTCAAAACCATGAAATAGTGTTAAAAGATACAGAGAATTGCTTTGGGTCACTTCCCCATCCATGAATGAGTATAGAGTCATGCCTTATGAAAAAATATGAACGAACTGTAGTGCTTTTATCATCAACAATGATGTCTAGATTAAAGTAATTCTTGTTCAGGGAGGACTTTGAAATCTCCTGGAAGTTGAAAATCTGTAATTCAGGTAACCTTGTGTCAGGTTATATATATGTCCATTGGGTGGATTTCTTGTCGAATTTGCACTTCATTCTATTGTTGATTCCTTTGCTCAATAGTCTGATTTCGCGGGTATTATCCTTTTTCAGTACACTCCCGCTATTGACATTTGGAGCATCGGGTGCATCTTTGCGGAGGTGTTGATGGGAAAGCCATTGTTTCCCGGGAAAAGCATCGTGCATCAGTTAGAGCTGATTACTGATCTTCTCGGCACACCGTCACTAGACACCATTTCCGGAGTATGATCCTTTGCATATCTATACTAAAAATATCTTCTATGCCTCTCTGATACTGATAACTTGCACTGATGCAGGTCCGGAATGAGAAGGCAAGAAAATACTTGACCGGAATGAGGAAGAAAAATCCAATTCCCTTCTCGCAGAAATTTTCCAATGCGGATCCTTTAGCACTTCGGCTAATGCAGAGGTTGTTAGCTTTTGATCCAAAGGATAGGCCAACTGCTGCAGAGGTGATTTTTCTGTCATTTCTCTCTTTCCACTATATACCATTTCTGCGTTTCTTCATTTGCTCGGCGATGTTTCTTACATAGCGATGTTGCATTTCTCGTGTGTGTTTTTTGCCAACAGGCGCTGTCTGATCCTTACTTCAAGGGCCTTGCTAAGGTTGAAAGAGAACCTTCCTGTCAGCCGATCTCGAAGCTGGAATTTGAATTCGAGAGACGGAGATTAACAAAGGATGACATTAGGGAACTAATCTACAGGGAGATACTAGAATACCATCCTCAGTTGCTTAAGGATTATATGAACGGATCTGAGGGCTCGAACTTTGTTTATCCGAGGTTTTTCGATCCTTCCTCTGAGCTATTTCTTGACTACAACATTTGAGTGATGTCAGATCTTATCCTCTTAATTACTCAACTCGTTATTTGCAGTGCCATAGGACATCTTAGAAAGCAGTTTGCATACCTCGAGGAGAACAGCGGCAGAAGTGGACCTGTAATTCCTCTAGAAAGAAAGCATGTATCACTTCCCAGGTATATCTTATTTTCCTTTCTATTCATCCTTATAAAAGTTGCAGAAGACGTGTAATTTTCCGAGGCAATCCTTAGTCTTACAAGAAGCGTTATTATCGCTACATATTCTTCTACGCAGGTCGACAGTTCATTCCAGCTTAGTCCATTCCAACTTCAATGTGTCCGATAGCCGACGTGGTTCTGAAGAGGCATCTAGAAATGGAGTGGCTCCGTCGACTTCCGCAAATCCAGCCAAGTCTCTCGGGCCTCCACCGAGAGCGCCATCGGGTGTGAATCTCTCGCTTCGCTATTCACCAATAATCCCGAGTGTAGAGAATTTTACAACATCTAAAAAAGACATTTAGCTTTTGTCTCTGGAGATTGAGAAAGATCAACCCTTTTGTGCATTTTCGCAGGTAGACCAGGTCGTGTGGTGGAATCATCGGTACCTCGCGAAAACGGGAGAATCCTTGAAGAGGCCTGTGATTCGAGGAGCTATTACAGAAACACAGTCCTCCTCCCTCCTCAGACCGCTTCGCCTCACTGCTTCTTCCGAACAAATCCGATAAACCCAGAGAAGCAGCCGAAACCGCAATACCTCCCGCAATGCCAACCTAACAAACCGGCTCCTCCTAACGTGATCCCCGTCGACATGAACCCTAACCCGTATTTCCAGCCGCAATCCAAGACAGATCAGTTAACCGACGGCCAAATGGCAATGGATGCTAAGCTGCTGCAGGCACATTCCCAGTACGGTGCGGTAGGAGCTGCGGCTGTTGCGGTAGCGTCACATCGGAGCATTGGTACGATTAGGTATGGCTCTTCTTAAGATCAGAGATTCGGATTTTCGCATGCTCTTCTTCTGGTTAGTATTTTATGTAAGTATTTGATTCAGGAAGACGATGATGACAATAAATATTCCCAGTTGTATAACCCCTCTTCATTCAAGATTGTTAAGAGGAGAGAGCCTCCTCGCCGTCTGTATTCAGTGATTCTTTCCAGTGATTTCTTCTCTGATCTTTTCTTCTCCATAGCTTTTGCATTTGGTGTAGAAGTAGTTCATGGAAGAGATGAAGATTGAGGTGAAGATGTATTTCTTAAACTTTGTCACCGGTCCCATGTTTTTTCTGCCCTTGTTCACGTCTATGGTCGTTCCTCCTGAATCTGGCAGAGGGAGAAGATAAAATAAAGAAGCCCAAAGAGAAAACAAAAGGGAACCAGCGTTGATCCGTAAGTTGTATCATTGTCTATACATAGACAAATCTCCCGACCAAAGTGGTAGTCCCCATATGGTTGACTCATCTCGTCAAATCTAGAAGAATGGTCCGGTCTGTCCGTACGTCCGTGAATCGCTGTCCCTCGCAGATGATGAAAAATGTTGACTTTAGTCATTGGGGCAAAAGGTACAAATAAATATGTACCCAACTCTCCTAGTTAGGCCTCCGAGCAAATGTGTTTGTATTTGACGAACACCCAAATGAGAAGTCAGTGGATCTGAACTAAGAGAAGATAGATTCAGATTCTGGATTAGTTCGTTTTCGTGATGAACGCTTTTGAACACCGGGCCTGCGATGAAGAATGGGTATTTGATCCTAAATTTGAAACGGGAATCAAAGTTACAAACCGAGGCCGATTTCGGTTTCAATTGGCAGGGTACAAAGTATTGTATAGAAATGCTAACTGCATAAGAACACATGAAATAGAGAGATGAAGATTCGGAGCTTACTTGATTCATGCCATAGTTTGGATAGTTTGGTTGAGATACGGATTCAAATGATAGCCAGTTTCAGGATTATAACCGGCCCCTCCTGAGAAAAATTCAAGATTGAAATTAAGAATAGGGGTAGAAATTTGATGGGCAACCAAAAAAACAATAAACTTCATTCAGGAATTAAAAACCCTCCTCAATCCCACTGATTCATAAGGAACAAAACATCCCAGAAGCTTTAACGGTTTTGTTTCTCTTCGTCAACCTAACTGACATTTTAATGAGAATTCGTTTAAAGTTCAAACAAAACCATACCTATTATGTGTTGATCCCGACGATGTGGGATTCAGAAATTCACACAGAATTTTCTGAAAAAAGAAAATTTTGAAGTGTGTTAAGTCGAAGCTTGTGTTATACACATCTCCTCAAGACGAAATTGCCCCATTATTAAGTGGTTACGGTTTTGGCAATCGTCTCCAAGATACAACGACTTACGATTCTACAAAAGCACCACTTGCTTAAGAAAATCCAGCGAACTACAAAAGTTCGGAACTCTAGAGAAAAAGTTTTGGATTATTTCTTTCTGAAAGGAAGAGAATACTCAGAAAAAATGGGATGCAGAAAATGATCCTATGAGCGCCATATTTATAATATTCGGGGGTTGCTACGAAAACATGTGAAGGAAGAGGCTCCACCCTTTCAACCAGCGGTTCTATCCGAATCGTTCCAAAAGGAAACATTTCGTCAATAACGCATTGGTTCGAAGCCCAACCGTCCCACATCGATGCGCAACTTTAAATTTTAAATCCCACATCGAAACATTTTTATCTGAATCGAAAAGTCCCGAGTGGAACTTTCAATTCAAAATTTAAACGTTTCGCTTAGGGAACTTTGCTCGTTTTCTCCCGAAAAGGAAGAAGTGGTACCAAACATTTTTAGCTTTAGTCAACCTTGAGCTTGAACATTGTTGACTCAAGGGGAGCTCTTTTTATAAGGAAGCTCCTTCTTTCCTCTTGGCCAAAACTTTAGATGTGGGACAAACACACATATAAGGAAGCGTCCTTCCTTGTGCTTTGTCATTTTTCCAATGTGGGACAAATGTTCTTCCTCCACATTTTTACATTTATTTTGTATAATTAATTTCTCATTCACCACAAATTGGTTTTAAGAAATTAATATCATTTTTCTAACATTATGATCCCTCTTTTCTGAGTTAGCAATCTCTGCTCGAAGTTTCTCTGTTTCCCGATCCATCCCACCTAACTTTGGCTCCATAATTTTACCATTCCCATAATTCTCCGCATAGCATTTCTTCTCATATTCAATGGCCGCTCAAAAAAGGTGGAAACGCTCAACCACAGTCAAAAATTAAACATAAGCTGGAATACTATGAATTTTTTCATAGTGTATAAACCAATGAAGTGTCAACGAGCACAACCTAGCACATGTGCAGATATAGCTTTGTGTGCTCAATTCGTGCAGCCAGACTTGGAATATGCCGCAAATTCTACTGCAAGTCTAGCTAAATCTTGATTCGTCACCTGAACCTGGCCCGGATTTCGGCATGAACCTTGTGAAGTGAAGCTCGCATTGCCTCGACCTCACACAATTCCATTCCCAAACGCAAAGTCTTATCGCACATCTCCCTCATCTGAATTTCCGCCGTGGCCCTAATGTCTCGTTCTTTGCAACTCGTGCTGTGAGACTTCTACTTCCTGCCTGAGCGCAATGCAGGTTGCGGTCCAGCTTCTGGTTATCAGCGAGCAATACCTGCAAATCCTCGTTTTGAACAGCCAAACGCTCTTCGTCGACAGTTTGAGGAGGAAGATACCATGGATCCGCTCTGAAATGGCTCTCCCTGATGTCGTCTACCATAGGCAGGCATTGAGGAACTGGCCCTCGTGCCATGCCCCTAAGGAATGGTGGTTGGTGAACCAGCGGTTGCAGACCAGGACGAGACCCACCTTTCATCGGAAGGGGGCATTCTTGATGTTTTACTAGAAATTGCCAAAGACAGAAGGATTCACTGAACATGGAGTTCACAAAAACGGTACCACGAATAAGCTCTGTATTACGCTAACAAACACTCAAGAAATCCGGAAGCTACGAAGATTCTGCTAATCGCGGACATTTTATTCTCCTCTCGTTAAGTGTTATGAACAGAAATACACTTCTCTACCATGAAATTCACTTCGCAAAGATAAAAATCAAATTTTAGACATTTTGAGCGTAAACAAGGAATCTCAACACTGAACACTAGCTAATATAATCTCAATTCTTGGAATATTTTCCTACACTTTCTCGGAAACCAAATAGAACATCTTCTCCAAACGCAACACAAGCCAAATCCAATAAGAGAAGGATTTAAAATATACAAAATCACGCACCGATCAACATAACCACTTCTCCTCAGAAATCAAAGGTAACCGAAATTAGGGTTCCCTGCAAGAATCTGGGAATTGCTCCAGCGCTCACAGAATTGGCTAAACTTCAAGATTATACTTTTCTTGTCGCATTGCAGATATACCCCTGAAATTGTAAAAAGATTTTTTATCAAGTTTTACACCTCAGTTTTGGTAGAATGACTCATATGACCTTGCAAAGAAAATGTCTAAAACGCCCTTATGTGTCACGGGCTTGAGTTTTGGAATACTCAATCCGTGCAGCAAACGACCAAGTGGGATGTGAGAGAGCCCAACTCGAGTCGAACAAGCCTATGGCTCGGATAGAGTCTGAGGTTTTGTGGGAAAAGGAGAGATGAACGAGGAGGGATCCGAGAACGACCAAGGGAAGAAAGCCGACGGCACAACTGAGTTTATTAATCAGAAAAAGGAGGTACAAGAGAACGACGACGGCTTGGAACAAGGGAGGAGAGACGACGGGGTTTCGTGGACCACCGAGGTTCATCCAAGACGAGCCGGCGACAAGTAGAAAAGAGAATGAGGCGCAAGAGAGAGATGAATGTGGGGGTTTCCCGTTCTGGTCATTCAAGGGAGCCGGCGAGGTCTTTTTATTAAGGCCGAAACTCTCCTAGATGACCAACAAGTGGTTCCCATGATTCCCTCCTCAAGATCCTCATTCAAATTCAAATTCAAAATTCAAAATTCAAACTAACCTAGATCTACTTTGACCTAGTCGAACTAAGGAAGCAAAGAGGACCCTTGGGCCAAGAGATGGCCATGAGAAACCCATCGGGCTCGTCCATGAACTTGTCAAGGACCAAGACCTTGGGTTTCGGCCATTCTCGGCCATGGGCTGAACCTGACGTGGCTTGGGCTTGGCCATGACTTGGAGCTGAGTTGGAGGGGTGCTGGAGGCTGGGCGTGATGGGCCGAGGCTGGTCCGAGGTCCATGGTCTGCTGTGGCCCGCGCTTGAAGTTTCTCGGACACGCCCGCAAGGCTTTCTCGGACAGCAGCGGGTTTCTCGGACGTCCGACATTTCTGGTCGTCCGTGAAATATGGACGTCTGTGTTTGTCGGTCGTCTGGTCCATCCTGTGGTCCATGTCCCTTGGTCAGGTCCGAGAATCTTGGTGGTCAGTGTTTCTCGGTGGGTTGTCCGAACACGTGCTGCATTCACGAGTAAGTTCATTAACCAAATTACGCAAACCCGTTACCTCGCGGTCATGCTTCTCTTGCATGATCTGGAATTGTTCAGCAGTCAAGCCTCGGTCGACTTGTTGGGACTGCTTGATGTCATCAAGGACGTGCTTGGTGGATTCCCCGACGGCGGAGATCTCCTGCTCAAGCTCGTCCATGCGCGTATCTTGCTCAGCCTCGGACTCGTCTAGCAAGCGTAGACGTGATTCTACGGTTGGCAGATTTGCCTCGGCTGTGTGAGATCAGGATCTCGTGACAATGGGGTCACGTGGAGCACCACGGTCACGTGCACTCTCGGCCTCAGAGGCGTGCTCCTGAGCGTGAGTCTCGTTCTCTCCTGAACCCGACATGCCTTGTCGATCCCCTTAGTCTCTCGGATTCTCGATTAAAGAGTGGATTGCGGAAGCGAAAGAGAGCTGGTCCGTTTGAGAGCGAACCAGGCTCTGATACCACAAAATGTCACGGGCTTGAGTTTTGGAATACTCAATCCGTGCAGCAAACGACCAAGTGGGATGTGAGAGAGCCCAACTCGAGTCGAACAAGCCTATGGCTCGGATAGAGTCTGAGGTTTTGTGGGAAAAGGAGAGATGAACGAGGAGGGATCCGAGAACGACCAAGGGAAGAAAGCCGACGGCACAACTGAGTTTATTAATCAGAAAAAGGAGGTACAAGAGAACGACGACGGCTTGGAACAAGGGAGGAGAGACGACGGGGTTTCGTGGACCACCGAGGTTCATCCAAGACGAGCCGGCGACAAGTAGAAAAGAGAATGAGGCGCAAGAGAGAGATGAATGTGGGGGTTTCCCGTTCTGGTCATTCAAGGGAGCCGGCGAGGTCTTTTTATTAAGGCCGAAACTCTCCTAGATGACCAACAAGTGGTTCCCATGATTCCCTCCTCAAGATCCTCATTCAAATTCAAATTCAAAATTCAAAATTCAAACTAACCTAGATCTACTTTGACCTAGTCGAACTAAGGAAGCAAAGAGGACCCTTGGGCCAAGAGATGGCCATGAGAAACCCATCGGGCTCGTCCATGAACTTGTCAAGGACCAAGACCTTGGGTTTCGGCCATTCTCGGCCATGGGCTGAACCTGACGTGGCTTGGGCTTGGCCATGACTTGGAGCTGAGTTGGAGGGGTGCTGGAGGCTGGGCGTGATGGGCCGAGGCTGGTCCGAGGGCCATGGTCTGCTGTGGCCCGCGCTTGAAGTTTCTCAGACACGTCCGCAAGGCTTTCTTGGACAGGACCGAGGTTTCTCGGACAGCAGCGGGTTTCTCGGACGTCCGACATTTTCGGTCGTCTGTGAAACACGGACGTCCGTGTTTGTCGGTCGTCTGGTCTGTCCCGTGGTCCATGTCCCTTGGTTAGGTCCGAGAATCTTGGTGGTCCGTGTTTCTCGGTGGGTTGTCCGAACACGTGCATGATTTCTCGGACATGTGCGTGCGTTAGTCTCGGACAGGTGCGGGAAATCTCGGACAGGGCGCATCTTCCTCGGACACGTGCGTGTCTTGGGCTCGGACAGATCCGAGGTTCTTCGGACAGGTCACGAGTTTCTCGGGCAGGCGCGCAGAACTTCGGACATGGACGCGGAAAGCTCGGACTTGTGCGCATTTCTTCGGTCATGTGCGTCCGTGACTGTGTCCTTGTCGGCTTGCTTGCGGTCGACCACATGACCCAAAAACAAAGAAATGGACAAGGAAAGCGAAAAAATACCCATTTTTCCTCACACGCTCCCCCACTTGAGCTTGTGGCGTCCTCATCATGTACAAACCAGCCAATGATCTAGGGGTGTTGGGCATCGAATTCGCGAAGCTTGTCCGCGAATTGCCAGCAGTCCATCTCGGCCTCCCAAGTGTTTTGAGAGTCCCGTAATCCCTTCCACTTGATGTAGTATTCTCGGTGTGTTGGGCCCCGTCTTGCGATTGGACGTCGGTGCAAGATGATTTCGGCCTCCTTGGTGAATGTGACATTGGCCGGAACTGGAGCTCTTGTTGACCTATTCCTTGTATCACCAACAGAGTCAGCCTTATATGGATTGAGAACATTTACATGGAATACGGGGTGGATCTTGATTCGGTCCGGGAGTTGTAGCTTGTAGGTCATTTTTCCGACACGTGCAATGATAGGGTATGACCCTTCATATCGTCTTGAGAGTCCTCGATGAAGCATCTTCATCCCTCGGAAGTTGTGGGGAAGAACCTTGACCATGACTTCATCTCCGACTTTGTACTCCATTGGGCAACATTCTTGTCCGTCCACTTCTTCATGCGTAATGCGGCCTTGTGTAACCAAAGCCATGTTTGATCGGTTTCCTCTTGCCATTCCCGAGCAAAAGTGTGTGCTGCGGGACTTGGTCCGTCGTATGAGATAAAGAGCCCACTAGGAGTAGTGGGTTGGCGTCCCATGACCACTTCGAAAGGTGACTTGCCGATTGACTCGCTCCTTTGAAGGTTATGGGAGAATTTGGCCATATCAAAGTGTTTGTCCCAATCCTTTTGATGAGCACTCACGTAGTGTCTCAAGTAGAGTTCCAAGAGGGCATTGATCCTCTCGGTTTGGCCGTCGGTTTGGGGATGGAAGGCGGTGGAGAACCTCAATTCGGTCCCCATAAGCTTGAATAGTTATTGTCAAAATTTGCTTGTGAATCTTCCATATCGGTCGGATATAATGGATCGGGGTAGACCCCAATACTTCACAATGTGTTTGAAGAAGGCTTGGGCAGCCTCATGAGCGGGGCATTCCGCGGTGACGGGAATGAAGGTCGCATACTTACTAAACCTGTCTACTATCACAAATATCGAACCAAAACCGTTAGCTTTAGGCAATTTAACAATGAAATCCATTGATACCGATTGTCAAGGGTGGTCGGCTATGGGAAGGGGCTTGAGCAATCTCGCGGGCAGCCTTTGTTCCACCTTGTCTTGTTGGCAAACAAGACATGTCTCGACATAAGCCTCTACGTCCTCCTTCATCTTGGGCCAATAATAGTTCTCGGCCAAGAGAGCTAGTGTGCGTTTCTCCCCGGGATGTCCTGCCCAATTGGAGTCGTGTGACTCCTTGAGAATTGATCTTCGAAGGGCTTCGTCCCTAGGCACATACAACCTGCGTCCACGAGAGAAAACGACCCCATCCATTTCCCAAAACTTTTGGGTTTGGTGGTTTCGGACAAGATCTAGAAGATGCTTGGCCGCGGGGTCTTGGGTCATGGCCTGTCGGATCCGATCCGTAAAGTCGGTCCTAGGCACACTTCCCGTTAGAGAAGCAAACTCAGGTTTACGAGAGAGGGCGTCGGCTACGACGTTCGCTTTACCCGGCTTATACTCCATCTTGTAATCGAACTCGGCTAGAAAGTCTTGCCACCGAGCTTGTTTGGGGCTTAGCTTTTTCTGCGTTTGGAAATAGCTAGTCGCCACATTATCCGTCTTGATGATAAATGGTGATCCGAGGAGGTAATGGCGCCATGTCCGAAGACAATGAACAATGGCGGTCATTTCCTTCTCTTGGACCGTGTACCTTTTCTCGGCATCGTTGAGTTTCCGGCTTTCGTATGCTATGGGGTGACATTCCCGCATCAAAACTCCACCAATCGCAAAATCGGAAGCATCGGAATGTACCTCAAAAGGTTTACCTATGTCGGGTAAGGCCATGATGGGCTCCTCAGACACTAAGGTCCGGAGCTTGTCAAATGCCATTTGGCATTGGTCGGACCACTTCCACTTGTGGTCCTTCTTGAGCATATCCGATAGTGGAGCGGCTATGGAGGAGTATCCAAGGATGAATCTCCGATAGTAGTTGACTAGACCGAGGAAGGACCGAAGTTGTGGTAGGGTCCTAGGCACGGTCCACTCGGTAATTGCCTTAATCTTCTTCGGGTCCATGAGCAACTGTCCGTCTTTGATGTAGTGGCCCAAGAACTCGACCTCGGGTTGTGCAAAGCAGCACTTTTCGAGTTTGATATACAGCTCGTTGTCTCGGAGGATCTTCAACACGGTTCGAAGATGCCCTACATGCTCACTCAAACAAGAACTATACACGACAATATCGTCCAAGTACACTACAACGAACTTGTCAAGGAGATCATGGAAAATCTGGTTCATCATAGTGCAAAAGGTTGCCAGTGCATTTGTAAGACCGAATGGCATTACCTTGAATTTGAACGACCCATACCTCGTTATGCAAGCGGTCTTTGGCTCGTCTCCTTCAGCAATGCGCACTTGGTAATAACCCGACCTTAAGTCGAGCTTGGAGAAGATCCGTGCATCCTTGAGCTGGTCAAAGAGATCAGCTATCAAAAAAATAGGATATTTGTTCTTAACGGTTACCTTGTTGAGTGCACGGTAGTCTATGCACATCCGCAAGGATCCATCCTTCTTCTTTTGGAAGAGGACGGGGGCTCCATAGGGCGCTTTGGAGGGCTGAATGTACCCGGCGTCTAGGAGGTCTTCAAGTTGTCTCTTGAGTTTGGCCAACTCGGGTGGTGCCATTCGGTAAGGGGCCATCGCCGGTGGCTTTGCTTCGGGGACAAGTTCAATGGCGTGATCGATTCCACGCCTTGGAGGGAGCTTCTTGGGTAGCTCCTCTGGCATCACATCAACAAACTCATTAAGGACATTACGTACCTCTCTCGGGATCGTGGGTTGATCCGGAGCATCCGTCTCATCCGAGTTGTTGAGCTCACGAACTGTTGCAAGGAAGCAGTCCGAGTTCTTCACTCCACGCTTGAATTGCATGGCTGTGAGTGTGGGAGTGGTTGCGGATGGCGTGGATCGAAGAGGCACCACAGTTGGCTTGTTGCAATCGACAATAACATTGCGGTGGCGGCTGCGGGAAGGAATGTACTTACGGATTGGAAGAACGTAAGTCCTAGCACAATCCAAAAGTCATCCATGGGAAGGATAGTAAAGTCGGTCTTCCCTATCCTATCACCAATACGAATCCGGACATCGCGAGCAATGCCGGAAGCGGATTGGGCCGGAGAGTTAACCGCTTTAACCGTCCCCCCATTCTTCTCCACCTTAAGCTTCAATCGACTCGCCTCACCTGCATCCATAAAGTTATGTGAAGCACCGGTATCAAACATAGCGGGAACGAGTTTACCATAGATTTCGGCGTCCGCGTATAGGAGTCCTTTGGTCGTAGGTTCCTTGTTCTTGCTAGTTCCGGGGGTTGCCTTCTTGGACAAGGTGTTGAACCGGTGCAGTGACCCAACAATGGCTAGCTCCTCATCTTCTGAAGCTTTGCCCTTGCCTTTCTCCTTGTCCTTGTCGGCTTGCTTGGTCACAGCATTCATCTTCTTTTGCTTGGGACAATCTCGGACCCAATGAGGCCCCTGGCACAAGTAGCACGAACTTGGGGGAAGTCTCTTCTTTGTTTGTCCGCTGCTATTCCCGGAGTTGGGTTTGTCGGTCCGAGCTTGTCCTTGGTTGGTTTGATGAGAGCGTGACTTGTTCCCATCCTTCGACCGTGAAGGTTGGTTTGGTCGGTTTGCGGAGTAATCCGTGAGGCTCTCCACAATGGCGATAGCTGCGTTCAACGTGTGAGCTTCCCGGCGTACCACTTCCATCCTAGCAAAGTCCTTAAGACCATCCTTAAAATAAAATAAGGCGTCTTGATCAGAAACATCTCCTAGTTCTAGTAATAATGTCGTAAAGTCACGTATATAGTCAGCGATACTGTATGTTTGACGTAGACGCCGAAACTTGGTTCGGGTCTCGTCTCGTGCATTGGTAGGCACAAATTGATGTCGGAGAGCAGTCTTGAACTGATCCCAAGTGACGATGGGTCGGTCTTGGTCCAGCAAAGTCCGTCTCCACCACAATTGGGCGAGGTCTGAAGGTAGATGGCTGCGCCTTTGACTTTGATTTATTCCCCCGAGATTCCTCCATTGTCGAAGAAGTATTGCTCCATGTCGAAGAGGAAGGATTCTACTACGGTAGAACTCCTAGCCCCATTGTAGGTGCTAGGTTCGGGTGCCTTGATCATTTGCTCCCTCGGTGTGCGTTCGGGCTCCTCTAGTGGTGCTCGCTGTACCATTTCTCGAAGAGACCTGCATTCACGAGTAAGCTCATTAACCAAATTGCATAAACTTGTTACCTCGCGGTCATGCTTCTCTTGCATGATCCGGAATTGTTCAGCAGTCAAGCCTCGGTCGGCTTGTTGGGACTGCTTGATGTCGTCAAGGACATGCTTGGTGGATTCCCCGACGGCGGAGATCTCCTGCTCAAGCTCGTCCATGCGCGTATCTTGCTCAGCCTCGGACTCGTCTAGCAAGCGTAGACGTGATTCTACGGTTGGCAGATTTGCCTCGGCTGTGTGAGATCGGGATCTCGTGACAATGGGGTCACGTAAGACACCACGATCACGTGCACTCTCGGCCTCGGAGGCGTGCTCCTGTGCGTGAGGCACATTCTCTCCTGAACCCGACATGCCTTGTCGATCCCCTTAGTCTCTCGGATTCTCGATTAAAGAGTGGATTGCGGAAGCGAAAGAGAGCTGGTCCGTTTGAGAGCGAACCAGGCTCTGATACCACAAAATGTCACGGGCTTGAGTTTTGGAATACTCAATCCGTGTGGCAAACGACCAAGTGGGACGTGAGAGAGCCCAACTCGAGTCGAACAAGCCTATGGCTCAGATAGAGTCCGAGGTTTTGTGGGAAAAGGAGAGATGAACGAGGAGGGATCCGAGAACGACCAAGGGAAGAAAGCCGACGACACGACTGAGTTTATTAATCAGAAAAAGGAGGTACAAGAGAACGACGGTGGCTCGGAACAAGGGAGGAGAGACGACGGGGTTTCGTGGACCACCGAGGTTCATCCAAGACGAGCCGGCGACAAGTAGAAAAGAGAATGAGACGCAAGAGAGAGATGAATGTGGGGGTTTTCCGTTCTGGTCATTCAAGGGAGCCGGCGAGGTCTTTTTATGAAGGCCGAAACTCTCCTAGATGACCAAGTGGTTCCCATGATTCCCTCATCAAGATCCTCATTCAAATTCAAATTCAAAATTCAAAATTCAAACTAACCAAGATCTACTTTGACCTAGTCGAACTAAGGAAGTAAAGAGGACCCTTGGGCCAAGAGATGGCCATGAGAAACCCATCGGGCTCGTCCATGAACTTGGCAAGGACCAAGACATTGGGTTTCGGCCATTCTCGGCCATGGGCTGAACCTGACGTGGCTTGGGCTTGGCCATGACTTGGAGCTGAGCTGGAGGGGTGCTGGAGGCTGGGCGTGATGGGCCGAGGCTGGTCCGAGGTCCATGGTCTGCTGTGGCCCGCGCTTGAAGTTTCTCGGACACGCCCGCAAGGCTTTCTCGGACAGCAGCGGGTTTCTCGGACGTCCGACATTTCTGGTCGTCCGTGAAATATGGACGTCTGTGTTTGTCGGTCGTCTGGTCCATCCTGTGGTCCATGTCCCTTGGTCAGGTCCGAGAATCTTGGTGGTCAGTGTTTCTCGGTGGGTTGTCCGAACACGTGCGTGATTTCTCAGACATGTGCGTGCGTTAGTCTCGGACAGGTGCGGGAAATCTCGGACAGGACGCATCTTCCTCGGACACGTGTGTGTCTTGGGCTCGGACAGGTCCGAGGTTTTTCGGACAGGTCGCGAGTTTCTCGGGCAGGTGCGCAGAACTTCGGACATGGACGCGGAAAGCTCGGACTTGTGCGCATTTCTTCGGTCATGTGCGTCCGTGACTGTGTCCTTGTCGGCTTGCTTGGTGACTGTACCTACACGACCACATGACCCAAAAACAAAGAAATAGATAAGGAAAGCGAAAAATTACCCATTTTTCCTCACATATGGATGTAAAATTAAAAAAACGCACAAATTGGAAAGTTACATTCTCTCTCCTCTAATCACATTTTTCCTCTTTCCTCTCCTTTCTATTTCATCCGCCATTGAAGATAAATTCAATATAAAATCTTACTTTTTTCTCCAGTTTTTCATGCAATTTAAGACGAAATTGGATGAAAAGATAAAATATAAATAAGACCCAATGATTTTCGAAAATTAATTTTAAAGTTATACATGTATGTTAGAATTTGATATTGTTGAGTAAAACTAAGATAGAAATTACGGTATGAAAAAATAAAGATGATTTATTTGCTCTTTTCTCCGATTTTTCATGCAATTTAAGGCGAAATTTAGTGAAAAGGTACAACACAAATAAGACCCAATAATTTTCGAAAATTAATTTTAAAGTTATATGTGTGTTAGAATTTGATATTATTGAGTAAAACTAAGATAGAAATGACGGTATGAAAAAAATAAAGATAAATTATTTGAATGAAAAGGAGATGAAAATAACCAAAAGAGTTTCTGAAAAATGTTGAATTCAAGATGAAAATAAAGAAAGTTTCACATGATTCATATTTCAAACACTATGTTTCTAAAATGTGAATCATCGTATATATATTGTATATTTCATCAGTTAGCTATTACCACTTTTTGAAAACGAATCAATCATTACTATAATGATTTTTTTGGTGATTTTTTTTATGAATTGACGATTTTGTGCATTTTCTAAGTCAGATAGAATAATCAACTCTAATCGGCTAATTTTTATCATTTTTTGGTAGCAACTGAATCTCGAATATAATGAATATTTTGATAAAATGGCTAATTTATGTGTTTTGCAAGTTCTGTGGAAAAATCTACTATAGTCATAAATAAGTAATAATCGTTAAGTTACATTTACGAAATTGTTCAGAAAATAATGTCAAATAATTAGTTAGAATAAATCAAAGGTCAAAACAAATAAAAAAGTTAAAAAGTCAAAAAATCAAACATATAAATTATATAAAAACAAATTTAAAAAAGTCAAAAAAATCAAATATGTGACATATTGAAAAACGGCGTGAATTTGTTTTTATCTGTCAAAACTAATTTATTATGACTTAAATACGATTTATTTGTGACTTCACACATAAGAAAAAAATCCGAATAAAACTTGTATTTTATTGAGAATGATTCAACATATGATGAATATAAACTAATTATATGAAAATAAAGAGTTTTAGGTCACAAGTCACAAATTAATTAAAATTCTATACATTTGTTAACATGTAATAGTAAATGTATATTAACCAACTATTCACACATTCAATCACATTACATAAAATGAATCAAAATATTCAATTTTTCGAAATTTGTTAAAAATATTAATTCAAACCGATTAATATCACTTTATTAGTTGAATTTCATCATTATTTGACAAAATCAAATCGAAATTCACGATCTTTTTAAAAAATTTACAAAAATTGTATGGTGGCAAATAGGTCGTAATTAAGTCGTAAATATATGGTTGTGATCGATTCCCGAGACAAAATTAGTAACTTTCTTCCGATTGGATCCACTTTCTCTAGCTACTTTATCTGCGCGGTTTTTCATATTATTTTAATTTTTTTTATCTTTTTTATACACAAGTTTGTTTCACGAGTAAAAACGACTCAATTACAATAATTTTTTTTATCGTAATTGCCACTCGTTATTTACAACTGCCCTTATTCAAAAATCACACGTCATAGATTTATTAAAGACTTGTAGATTTCTTATAATCCAACAATGAATGAATACGAACCTTATATGAACACTTTTATCTATGTTATGAGAAATGTACAAAAATATCAATTTTGTTTAAAATGTGAATGCAAACCGACTATTATTACTTAATTGAAAGGTTTCTATCATCATTTAATAAAATCGAATCAAAATTATCGATTTTTAAATAATTTTAAAAAAATTCGTTAGTGGCAAGTACGTCGTAATCAAGTTGCAATTATTTAGTTTTTGGCGAGAATAAGACAAAACATCTTCTTTTTTTTAATAGGGTTGAGCCCACTTTTTCTCAGTCAAAATTGTTATTTTTTTGCTATTTTTTATATTATATACGTTTTTCTATAATTTTTTTATACACAAAATCGACGCAGATAAATTTGGTTACAAATACTACTACCTTTTGGTCACAATCTACTCTTTTTTGGAACTTTGTTTTTACAGTACATACGATTTTATATACTTTTTTATGCACAAGTTTTTTTATCCACGACATACTGCATTCACAAAAATATACTGAACAAGTTTAATGGTAGCAAAAACATCTATAGGTTAAACTTCAAGTGAAGTTCTGGGCATGATAGTTCTTGGGTAAAGAATCGAAGCGCTGATCTCGAACGTCTCGTCGGCGATGGTTATGGTGGTCATGCATCCATCGATAACATTGTGACGCTCAAATATCATGATCCGAATTCCAACAAGGTCGCCGAAAACAAAGTAAACATATAAGAAATGGACCACAAAATAGCCGCCGATTTCGCTTCCGATGATGTAGACGTAGGCAGCGCGGCATCTTCACCACTTTCGGAAGGGAAAAGTGATAACTACTGGAGAACAAAGAAGTGCATAAATTTATCAAGCCTTGTTTATGTACATAATGTATACATATACACATATACGAAAGAGATTTTTATATACATAACTGTATATGTACACATATACGAAAGAGAAGTGTATAGGCGAGAGGCCCCACATCGACATCGAGAGATGTGTACCCACCGTCGGGTCTGTACTCGTCGTCCACACTTCTTCTTTGTCGGACCGCCGTAAAGTCACTCCATCACTATAGAGAAAATTTCATCTAGGTATCTGAAAATTTCGAATTTCGATCGCAGGACTTATCATTTTAATCGATCTAAAATTGTTCGTTTGGTTTCGAAGTTTGTTTTGCTTCATATTTTTTATTTTAAGTGGATTTTTTTACCCACACGTATATATACTGATACACGTTTTCTTTCAATAAAGTCATCATAGTCTTTTTCTGATTTTTTAAGGGTAAGAGCGTAATTTGATAATTCCGTATCAACGAAATTGGTGCGACACGACAGGTTTGGTGTATCTGTGAAGTTTACCCCGCAGAATTAGAAGCTTCTCCGATTGCTCAGGAGAAGAAAATCAACGATATATTCTTAATTTACGCCCTTTTCTGTTTTGTGTTCTCAATTTCTTCCCTTTATTTTGTTTTAGTTCAATTTAGTCCCTAAAACTTCATCCATTAAATCCTTACGAAATGTAACCTTTAGATTGGAATATATGGGCCGAGTGCAAGGCCCAATAATATGATCTTAATTTTTAAGACAGAGGAAACAAAGGCTCCATTTTTTTTGTTTTAAAAATTGACGATAAAGAATTTTTAGGAAAAAAATATTCATTACTTTGTGAGATATTTTAGTATATGTAGATTTAGTGATCTGTTACATTTCACAAAGGTAACATATCAGAAATTAAAACGTTTCCATAACAGAATTAAATTCCTTATGCTGTTTTTAGAAAGTTCATTTTATAACTTGAATTTAATGCAATTTTATTTTCTATTATATATACACTCGAAAACTCGTCATTCACGTGAAATCGTAATTTGTGACATAAAGGAAGGGTGATTTCGTCATTTACGGTCCCGTGGTTCTCCGTAACTGTCTCGGAACAAAAGAGGCCTTACTGTTTTCAGACGCTCGTTTGGTTCCCTCTCCTCCTTCTTCTTTGCTCACTGTATCTCTCCGTTGATCTCTCTGCAGAGTTTCTTTCTCTATATTATCTCTCTTTGGAATCTTCCTCGATTTTTTCTGGCCTTGGTTCGAATTGAATCGGTACGTGAATTCTTCTGCATTCTGTCGATGTTTCTTCTGCATTTGCGCACGCCTCATGAACTAGTTTTGCGTAATGTATTTGGGCATGATGCAATTGGATGGGATCATTGATCTGTATTCAGGGATTTTTGTTTCCATGTTTGTGATCTTTGTTTGTTGATCGTTGTTTGGTTGGATCTACCCCTGAATCTGGAGAATTTTGCTGTATTTGATTGCTACAATTGTTCCTCGACTGGATCTGGACCCGCGTTTTGCTGATTTTTAGATCTTCTTCAACAACTCTAGCTTTCCAAGCAAATGAGGCTGCCACCTGTTTAGATCCCCCAATTTATCTATTAGAATTCTGGATCCTTTTGATTGGAAATGTCATTGGATCTCAATTCTCTGTTTTTGCTTACTGGTGAGCTATTAGTGCTTGTGGAACAATAGTTGGCATTTCCTTTTCGATTTTGAAATTTGATTTCTGATGTATGAATTCTCGTATTGTTGCTGGTATGAGCTGTGCTTGGCTTCGTAGGTTGTAAGGATATATAAAGATCACTCGTCTCTTAATACCATGATTTCCCGAACAATCCACTTTTTCATATCGGAGAAGTTCATGAAGTTGCACACTTGAAATCGTTGGCGATTGATCGAAGTTGGTTTAGGCGTTTTTCTTCTCTTGTGTCATATCTCTTATGTTATCAAGATAGAGGGTTTGTTGTTTCGTGTAATGGATAAGGCATAGATGTCTTGTGCTAAATTTGCGTTTTTGCAAATGCAGGTATTTATTCCAAATGGCTACGTATAAACCCAAGAACATCCTCGTTACAGGGGCTGCAGGATTCATAGCGTCTCATGTTGCAAACAGACTAGTACGCAGCTACCCAGATTACAAAATTGTTGTGCTAGACAAGCTTGATTACTGTTCGAGTCTGAAGAACCTTAATCCCTCGAAATCTTCTCCCAACTTTAAGTTTGTCGAGGGAGACATCGCTAGTGCTGATCTCGTCAACTACCTTCTCATCACCGAAAACATTGACACCATCATGCACTTTGCTGCTCAAACCCATGTTGACAACTCTTTTGGCAACAGCTTTGAGTTTACCAAGAACAATATTTATGGTACCCATGTCCTTCTGGAAGCCTGCAAAGTAACTGGTCAGATCAGGAGGTTCATCCATGTGAGCACAGATGAGGTATATGGAGAGACTGATGAGGATGCTGCAGTGGGAAACCACGAGGCGTCTCAGCTCCTTCCTACAAACCCATACTCTGCTACCAAGGCTGGGGCTGAGATGCTTGTCATGGCTTATGGTCGATCATATGGGTTGCCAGTTATAACAACTCGTGGAAACAATGTTTATGGTCCTAATCAGTTTCCTGAGAAGTTGATTCCTAAGTTCATCCTGTTGGCCATGAATGGGAAGCCTCTCCCGATCCATGGGGACGGATCCAATGTGAGGAGTTACCTGTATTGTGAAGATGTAGCTGAGGCCTTCGAGGTGGTTCTTCACAAAGGGGAAGTGGGTCACGTCTACAATGTCGGGACAAAGAAAGAGAGGAGAGTGATTGATGTGGCTAAAGACATATGCAAACTGATCGGAACAGACCCTGACTCCTGCATCCAGTTCGTGGAGAATCGGCCTTTTAACGATCAGAGGTACTTCCTTGATGATCAGAAGCTGAAAAACTTAGGATGGTCTGAGCGAACGGCATGGGAAGACGGTCTGAAGAAGACAATGGAATGGTACACTCAAAACCCTGACTGGTGGGGTGACGTCTCTGGTGCTTTACTTCCCCATCCAAGAATGCTTATGATGCCTGGAGGAAGACACTTGGACTGTTCCGACGAGAACAAGGACACATCTGCTGTTGCAGAAAACCCTAATCAGACAGCACATATGGTCGTTCCACCCGTGAAATCCGGTGATAAACCGTCCTTGAAGTTCCTGATCTATGGCAAGACCGGATGGATAGGCGGTCTTCTGGGGAAACTGTGCGAGAAGCAAGGGATTCCATTCGAATACGGAAAAGGACGGCTAGAGGACAGAGCATCACTTATAGCCGATATCCGCAGCATCAAACCTAGTCATGTCTTCAATGCAGCGGGTCTAACAGGCAGACCGAATGTAGACTGGTGTGAATCTCACAAAACTGAAACCATCCGTGTGAACGTCGCCGGCACATTGACTCTGGCCGATGTTTGCAGAGAGAACGATCTCCTGATGATGAACTTCGCCACCGGATGTATATTCGAGTACGACTCTGCGCATCCAGAGGGTTCGGGCATCGGCTTCAAGGAAAAAGACAAACCTAATTTCACCGGTTCTTTCTACTCCAAAACCAAAGCGATGGTAACACATGTTCTTCTCTTTAAATAAACTGCTCCCTCGAAAACAAAGATTCCGTCTTGTTTTATACCAATTGCCCGTCGTTTCTTGTTTGCCTGCCCAGGTCGAGGAGCTATTGAGAGAGTACGAAAATGTGTGCACGTTGAGAGTGCGAATGCCGATCTCCTCGGATTTAAACAACCCTCGTAACTTCATCACCAAGATCTCGCGCTACGACAAGGTAGTGAACATCCCGAACAGTATGACCATACTGGACGAACTCCTACCGATCTCGATCGAGATGGCGAAGAGAAACCTGAAGGGGGTGTGGAATTTCACCAACCCCGGGGTCGTGAGCCACAACGAGATCCTGGAGATGTACAAGAAATACATCGAGCCGGGATTCGAGTGGTCCAACTTCACATTGGAAGAGCAGGCGAAAGTCATAGTCGCCCCGAGGAGCAACAACGAGATGGATGCATCCAAGCTCAAGGAGGAGTTCCCGGAGATGTTACCCATCAAAGAATCACTTGTCAGATATGTCTTCGAACCCAACAAGAGGACCTGAACTTATTACCTCTGTTAGGTAGTTTTCCCTTCCCTTGCGAACTCCGTTTTCGATATTGGTTTCATCATTATTCTTGAAACTTTCTCGGATCCTAAGACTTTAGTTTGTGTTCGAGCTCGACAGGATGATACACATCTTTTGGTCTCAATACTATCATATATATGAATGAATTTTACTTCTTTATTTCCAGATCATCGATTCAAATGAATCCGATCCACGAACACCATGCGGTTATATTCGAATTCGGTTATTTCGAATTTAAAAAAATGCGACCATTCAATTTTTGTATTAAATCTTATTAGGTTCGATTTGTATTATTTTCGGTGGCAAAAATGTTCGGTTTTTTTGGTTATTTTTTAATTCATTTCAAATTCATATTAGTTTGGCATCTTCTGGTTTTGAAAAAAATAATAATAACTCGATTTTTATATCAAATTCGATTTAAATTTCGTTATACATTATTCGGTTTCTATCGGTTCAGTTATTTGATTAAACCAAATTGACCATCTCTAGTATAATAAATTAAATTAAACAAAGAAGAAGCTGGAGCTTATACAGACAAGAACAAGAGAGAATGGAGACAAGACATATCCAATAAACTAATAATTCGATGTGATAAAGACGTTAGGGTTTTGAGTTACAAGAACCACGTGTCCCCATCCCCCATCTATCGGTTATTGTTCTTTCTAAATGCAATCACAAAATGTGTGTATGTACTCTCCCTCATCTCTCGGCTGACTTGGACTGTGGACTGTAAAGGACAAACTAATCTCAGGCAATAGGAACAAAGGAAGGGTGAACTGAACGGTAAGAGCCAGAGAAAGGGACAGATACCTCGGATTTGGCTTCAACACGTTGGAAGAGCATATTGTCTCAACGGCACCACGGTGTCTTTGGTTCGGTTCAATGTATGTAAGATGATCAGAGGCACTGTCAGTATTTGAAAATGGGTCGGACCTCCTATAGAGCAGACTGATGATTAGAAACCGTACCTTCGGTTTCCGGTCTTAACCAGTCACGCGCGCAGAACAAGGCTTGTCTGACATCGGGGCTCAGCGAACTCTGGCCGTTATCAAGCATCGGTCGGCTCGAACTGAACTCTGATTCGGGTGTAAGTATCGACATTCGTGTGCTGAGAATTTCGCGGGCCATCATCGAGAGAATAGGGTATCTCGGGGTGTGGACTTTCCAATAGTTCAGTATGTTGAACTCGCCACTCCTGGGAAATATCGGTTCAGACAGATACTTGTCCAAATCGGACGCTCCAGCTTGGCTTTGTGAAGTTTCGTGCAGGTATTTGTCGAATCCTTTCAATCTGTCTCTGGTTTCGCTGCTGATTCTACCCAAGCCAGAGCCGGAAAAGGATGAAGAAGAATCTTCATCGACTATAGTTGAGCAGATAGAATACGCATCAAAAAGCTCTTTGAAACCGTTAGACACTTCCTTGATACGTTCCAGAGCTGTAGTGCCGTATATTTTAGAGTAGTAATACTCGACCAACTTCATCTTGAACCGAGGATCCAAGATTGCCGCCATTGCTAAAACCAAGCTGCATTTGCTCCAATACTCGTCGAATTTAGCCTTCATCTTCTCCGCAAGAGAGCTGAGAAAGTGATCCTGGTCCTTGCACCACTCGATCAACTGGATGTGGATCTCACACATCTCGGCAAAGTAAATGTTCGCTGTCGGGCATTTATTTCCTGATAGGACGGTGATGACGTCGAGAAAAAGCTTGAGATACCCCGTAACAGATCTTGTCCACTCCCATTCTTCATCGGTTAAAGCTGAATCAAACTCATGGTCGTGGTCTCGCAAGTGACAGAATGCACCCTTGTAATCCAAAACTGTTTCAAGCATCAAGTAAGTTGAGCTCCACCTAACAGTAGAATCGAGAACCAAGACCTTCTCCGAGTTGATTCCGGCAAGTTGTGCGATTTCGTGGAACTTTCCTTGAGTTGCTTGTGAGCTCTTGACATATCTTACACATCCTCGGATCTTTCGGATCACATCTCGTGTAGCTTCCAAGACATCTTGGACAATGGAGTTCAGAAGATGAGCAGCCGATCTCACGTCGAATAACTGTCCGTTGATTATGCGCGATCCACTCTGGGACATGTGGCCTTTGATTCGCTGGAAAATATCATCGTTTACGGAACAACTGTCAAAGGTGATGGCGAAAAGCTTGCCTTCGAGATCCCATTCCATCAAGCAGTTGATAATTACTTCAGAGAGCATGTCTTCGGTGTGGGATGGATCCAGGGTGATAAAGTTGAGAACTTTCTTATGCAGCTTCCATTCCTCATCGATATAATGAGCGGCCAAACACACATGGTTAGCGTTATCCTGAGAAGACCAATTCTCGACCGTCAGGTTGATCTTACCGTATATACTGTTCACTATGTGTTGTATCCTTTGCTTCTCTCTGATGTAAATTTCTATGCAGGAAACCTCTATGGAGCTATTTGGCACGGCTTCGAACAATGGCTGGAGATTTGTGGCAAACACCTTGAACCCTACATGATCAACCATGCCTAGCGGGTAACCATGCAGTATGATCATACGTGCAAGATCGGTCTGACTCCTTTCTTGGCTGAACCTGCCACTTCCACGGCTTAGAACCTCGTCCCTCCGTTGATCCTGGTCAAGCTTAACAGCTATAGGTTTGAGATAATCGTCTTTTGTTTGACCCTCGTCAAAATTCACATTTGCAATTGTCACTGTGTTGTCCTTTTTCCTTCTTTTTGGCGTCAGCAGCTGAGAGACATCGTGATTAGTCCTTTTCAGACATCGCATTAGATGATTCCTCAGATGAGTTGTTCCGCTGTTACTTGATCCACTGAGTTTCTTATTACACTGAATGCAGACAGCGTAACAAACATCGGCCTTCCTTACCCTCTCAAAGTAATTCCAGACAACAGATGTCAGCCTCTTTGATTTCTGCAGGATCATCTCATTTGATGCATCCATCATACAGAGCAGGGAGATGAAATTCTGGATCAAACCCTGTTCATAGTTAGAACAACAAATTAGACTGAAACGAGGATTATAAAGCACCCCTTTTTTTTTCCTCGTCGGCAGGCTTACCATACCTCCATTCATATAGTAGATCTCAAGAAGGAAAAACTTTGAAAGCTAGAACACACGAAACAAATATAACCAGAAAGCTTCAACATCGCCTTATCCCAAGTTTAATTGGGGTCGGCCGCATGAATTCCGACCATAGAAATCCATATGATTCTGCATTTTTCTAATGCACATACACTTGTATGAAACTAGACCAGCTTAAGATTACCTCCATTCATGGCCATCATTGTCACAAGTGGATCAATGAACTCTGAGCCATTCACATTAATGATTAAAAACAAAAACCCATTTAAAAGGGATCAAACAGAAATTCAAATGCTCAATATTCTTCATCCCATACAAAGCTCAGCAAGGAGCTAAATGCCAACATCTCATCAACCTCAGAAACCAAACAAAAGAACCGATATTTCAGCATAAGACATCTCAGAAACGACAAACACTAATGGAAAAAACCCAAAATGCAGATAAACCCTTTTCGATTCTGCATACGGTAACGCCAACGTGAAAGCACATGATCAAACGAATTCCACGGGAATCAAATTACAGATGGAAGAGAATAAATTAGAAAAGAGTGCGAAAGGAGAGAATGGTAAAACGAAGAGTGCGAGAATCTTACCTCCTTTAATAAGAAAAAATAGTCGAACAGTCGTCAGAATCCGAGCAGGCTCCAATCGGATGATCCGGTGAGTTCTTCAGGGTTGCGGGCGAGAGAAGATGGGTCCGATATCAGAGTTTTGGGTAAATAATATCCGAATTAGGGTTCGGGTGGGTTCCGGGTCGTACTTAAACCGGTTAAAAGAGTCAAGGTTAACCGAACCGGTCCTGAAACCGACTTTTGTCCGGTTTCGTTGACGGGTTCCGGGATCCGGATCCGCATCCCCACCCCGGATTTTATTGCGTATTGCGTATTGAATTATTTTTATTAATATCATTTATTAAAATAATTAGGGCCTTTTGGTTGCATTCAAATCTGAACCCGTAACTATTAGAAATCACGTTCATATATATATATATATATATATGGTTCTCTTTCATCTTTTATGTGTTTTCTTTCATCTTCTTCAATATTATTTTTTTATTTAAATCTCAAAACCTAGTTTCAGATTGAAATCTCTGTAATAATTATAATAATCGTATCCAAGTGATTCAACCGTAAAAATGTATAAAATTATTTCTCAATCCAAATTCGAATCTTTATCTAAGAAAAAGTATTCAATTACCTTTTCAGATTTTGTGATATATATATTCGAAACTTTCGGATTATTAAAAAAATTCAAGAGTTATTAAAAAAACAGATCCATCTTCTCGCAAAAAACGGAAGAATCTCTCTTTCTCTCTCTTCTTTCACGATGAACCCAAAAAAACACAAACTTGTTGTTACAGATTTTTTTTTTTTTCAGTTCCCATGTTGCTGGAGCCAACCAGGAGGAAGACGATCAGACACGACTTGAGGAAAGCTTAAGACGTTGATGTCCAGAGGGTACAAGCGGTACTGAATATCGAGTTCTCTGCAGATTTTGGCCATCTCTTCCAGTAATTGACCTCTCCTCGTCCATCTTTCTCCCATGTCCTGATGGTTCATCCTATGCGTGAGCCACACGGCAATCTTCACGCTGTTCAGACCGTTCATGTCTTTGAACACGATCATCGGAGCTGGATACCAATGCTCTTTCTTGATGTCCACGTAACTGCCATTGAACAATAACCAGAGAATAAATATATATACACACTTTCTCAAGACTTGTTTTTCATCAACACAGATTCTGCATTGTCTGAAAGTTAGGGTGAACAGATACACTGAAACTCACCTGAGAATCCTCTGTTTCATGGCGGAGATCTTATCGGATGGAGTAGTGATGTGGATGAAGAACTCGATTGCGTCTCCCATGTCGGGACTGCGGTAGTAATTCGCGATCGATTTCGTTCCGAGAAGGCTGTTCGGGTAAACGATCTTCTGGTTATCGTATCGGAGAAAAACTGTCGTCAAGATGTTCATCTCTTCTACGATCATCTGCATTCATTTCCATGTCCAAAACAGAGGGTTCAGCTCTTCTACGATCTTCTACGCTGCTAGATAGTGTTTATATTGACTCATAGAACAAACCTGGACGCCATCGATTTCGCAACGGTCACCGACATCAAAAGGATGCATAACGAAGAGGAAGATGATAGCTTCAAAGATGGTCTTGCACGAGTTTCCAAACACGAATGCCGCGAGCAGGAGCTGAGAGCTTATCAGAAGCAAGAATTTCGTTGTGGCGATTCCGAGTATAAGAAGCGAGATGACTGCTATAACAATGGCCACCAACACATTGACGATGTGATGAAGCTTGTTCACCGCCGTTTTGGTGTCGTTCAGTGTTAAGGCAAGCGCCCTCCTTTCCCGAAACGCGTTAACCTAAATCCGAAACGAAATTGCGGGTCGGAAACTTTGAGGTCTGAAAATGAGAGAATATTAGAAACTGAAACTGAAACTTACCACCCAGTTTTTCAGACAATATTTGGTTAACCGACGGCTTTCAGAAGCTCCTTCGAAGAGTCCCATTGCCCTTTCAGCCTCTTCTTCTGACAGAAATCGTAGAAGATCTTCGAAATATATGTACCTGAGGGGAAAATATCCGAAACCCGAATCTGAATATACAGTTCAAGATCTGGAAAGATATTTGGTAAGAGCATTTTTTTACTTGGATCCTGGTTCTGCAACATTCTGAAAAATCTTCCTCGCTGCGAGTTTTGCTTCGTATTCGCTTCTTATCTCTGTGGCCTCCTGAATCTGTTCGTCTAAAGTTGAAAGGGATCCCTTTCGGATAATGTTTATCAGTCTCTTCATCCTCCATGCCGAGACGTTCTTAGTGTTCAGTCTCTGCAAATGATCGATCCTTATCCCGTCTTCTTCGTCTTTCTCCTTCTTCGAACAAACCCTAGAAATCGCAGGACTTTTCTGTGACCTTCCACTTCCTACAACGGCCTTTCCCTTTAGACCCTGTGGCAATGAATCTCCTCTCTTCACCTCGTTCTTGAGTTTCCCTTCCTCTTCCTCGGTTCTCTGGATCTCGATCGGAGGAGGACCCGAGAGAGCTTCGATTACGTACTGCGTGAATAACGATTCTTGAATCCGATCAAAGTATGTGCTCATGTGGAATGAAGAGGCAAGAACCTTAACCAGAAGGGTTTTCACCAGCCAGATGATGACAGCGACGAGCAAGCAGATCAAAGCCTTGGTGACATACTTAAGCGGCGAGCTCCGAGTCTCTCTCTCGACTTTCTTGTCGAACAAGAAATGCCAAGCGATCAACACGAGCCCGAGCCACAGGCAGTTCTGAACCGGTTTTCGGATGCCGTACACGAAGTACAGAACCCTCTTTCTCAAAAGGAAGTTGCTCTCAATGAAGAACACCACAATCCTCACTATCCAACTCGAAACCAGTCCTCCACATATCAAAATCAGAATCATTACATCCCATTTCCATAGATCTAGGTTCCACAGTTTCTTGCCGCGCAAGTAAGGGACAGTGAGGATGCAGACCAGACCAGCTACGATCAGAATCAGGCTTATCCACTCTAACAAAACCCAGATGCTGAGTTTACCCTTCTTGAACTTTTCAGGCAAGTCCTCGTCGGAAAATGGATCTTCTTCTTCCTCCTCCTCCACTGTGCCAACACCGCGAGGCGTGGCCGTCGCCGTCTTAGGGCTCTTCCCCATAAACCCAGATTTCCGAATCCGACCAGACTTCATCTCTGTCCTGTCCGTCGATGGATGCGCCGGCGTCGGCGGATCCAACAACCTGGATCTCGTCTTTGTCTTCAGCAGAGTTTTGTTCCTCAACGACCTGTTCGAGCTGCAGTGAACAACCTCTGCTTCATCTTCCTCTTCTTCGTCGCCACTGCAGTCACCGCCCATTTGCGCCGGCGAATTCAGGACCGTGCTCTGTCTCCATCTAACGGCGTCAGTATTTCCGTTAGTCTCACGGTAACTCGCCGTCGCCGGAGACGGAGATTCAGAAATCGCCGTCAGGCCACGTGGCGGCGTGGTGTTGCTCTGTAGCTCCGCCATGTTGATGTCCATGTCGAGTGAGAACTCGCCGGAAGCTTTCTGCTGGTGGAGGAAACGATCGATGAGCCTCGACGGCGGATCCGTCTCCTCCGACCGACCCAAGAAGTCGAAACCGCCGGCGTATTGACCGCCGTCACCGTTGATCTTGACGACGACGTGCCGCTTATCAGCCGAATCAACGGCCATGATGGTGGATCCCGTAAAAGGATCAACCTTTACAGTACGATCTACGTGGGTTTTTAGTGTTATCTGTTTCTGGTAAAGGTTCAGATTTTTCTCTCACCCAGAAAAAAAAAAAGTCGAGATTTTTCCTTTTGCCGAGACAAGTGTGAAGCTTGAGATTGATAAAGAAAGAAAGCGGTGTTTGGTTTCCGAGAAACCGGAGGAAAACATTACTCTTATGACATGGTTGGTTCAGATCCAAGAGAGAAAACGAAATATATAACATACCTGTTTGACATAGATTTTGATGATGTACTTGCGATGGGACTTTGGTCTAAATCAGCATTTTTTCCCCCTGCGAATAAAACATATTTTATCAGTTCATTAAAATAACCTCAATCAGAAATATAATACTTTTGAAATAAAAGCAAACAAGGATGATTATGATGATGCACCTTCTCATGTTCGGAGCCGTAGCAGTCGATTGATTTGAAATTGAATTTGTATTATATTATATTATATGTATGGTTGACAGATTGCCTTACGTGGCAACATCGTAACGGCCGATTTATATCTGAGTCAGACACGTGGTCTGCTCAATGTCTGAAAACATCGCCGAATAAAAAAAACACTTCATTAGTTATAAAAAGAAAACATCCATTTATTATATCTGTGTTATATATATATATATATATATATATATATGGTTGTCAAATTGAAGTTTGTTTCTTGCCTTTTTTTATATATTAATTCAATAAAACGATCTAAGTAACAAAATTCGAACCCAATACATGAGATAAAATCGAAATGGAATTACCTAGAAATCCGAATACCTCGGCCCATTATCATATACAAGCCCATAACATATGTGGGCCCATTAACATATCCAGCCCGTTAATTGAAACAGAAGTGTAAGAAGCGAACGATTACTGTAGAATCTTCCTAAAACCCTCTCTAAACCCTTCCTTTCTTTTGCCACTGCTTCATCGAATCAGTGAAGCTCCGAAGCGCTTCAATGGCGGCTTCTAGTCGTTGAGCCCACAACACTCTCAACACATTGGCTTATTCTCCTGCAGCCATGGCGATTCTGCTGAAATCTGTCTTACAAAACCAGGCCTTTCCTCGCTTTCTTCGGAATCCCCAATCCGTCTCGCCTCTGTTCACTTCCCGAACCCTAGTCTCGTCGACCGAAGATCCCAGAAAGCCCCTCTCCGTCTTGTTCGAAGAAGCCGTGGGGTTGAGACCAAGATCGGAAACGAGCGAAATCGGAGACGAAGACAACGAATTGAAGAAACAACTGTTCGAATTGGAGAGAACACTCGTTGACCTGAAGAAATCGGAACCTGCGAAGGATAAGCGGGAGAAAAAGGTTGCAAAACCAAAGGAAATCGAGGAACGGAAGAGTCTTTCCTCGTTGTTTAGGGGAGATAAAAGCAATGAACAGAAGGGTGAAGATGGTGATCAGAAACAGGAGGAGAGAATTAGGGTTTTTAAGGAGCTTCCACTCGAGATGATTTCGTTTGTGAAGCTTCTGCACAAGGAAGGGTATTTGGACAGAGCCAATTTCCTGCGTGGGGAAAAGTTGGATGTGGGGAGTTTTGATGATGAATATGCTAGAACTTTCTTGAAGTTTGCTGCAGAAAGGTTTGCAAGGGATCACCAAGAAATAGCCAAGTAAGAACATTGCCTTCACTGTTCATATGATTTTCATTTTTGAATGGCGACGTTAGATTACTGAAGTTGAATGTGATTGGAGGGGAAATTCTTGTAATTTCCATTGATGAGGGTAATGAAACTTTGGCATATTCGATTTAGAGACCTGTGACTCATTTCATGAAGGGAGAAAGCTTGGTTTTGGTAGCAAGTTTGGCGCCAGTATAATCGAAAGGATCTCTTTTGTGGTGAATTGTCTTTACATCATACAAATGCTCTCCGGCTGTAGCATTGACTAAGAAATTCCGGTTGGAGGAGTGGTTGATATAGCTAAATGCCGCTTGACAGCCACTTAGAATGGATTGAATTGTCGGGTTTCAGACACATTCCTGATACGAAACATGTCCATTTGATTCGATATGGTCTTGGCTCTATCTTAACTATTCCTCTGGCTATTTGGGTTTCTCAGTCACATTTTCTACTTGCCTTAGCTGTTTTTGTTACCGGACAGCGTTTAACAGTTCATCTTGTTTCCCCCACGACACTCTATAATGTCTGATTCAACTTACAGGTGGTTATCAGGCAGCGATTTGAAGAGTATTGTGCTATTCGGTTGCCCGAGTTTGGAGAGAAGGTCTTTGTTCTCTGCCAAAACATTGCGCAAGTTTTTCGAGATACCCGAAAACAATGTAAGCCATGTCTTCACTTTCATTTCTCTTCTCTCCGTATTCAACATTTCGAAACTGTGAATCAGATTATTGGGAATTATGGAGTAATAATGTAATGTAAGCTCTCTGTAATTCGCAATAAAGATGATGTTTTTGACTGCCTCTTGACAACAGGTGTGTGACAAATGCATGATAAAGGATAAATGCAAGTTTCCAAACCAAAGCGTGTGGAAAGGTAACACGAAGAACTTGCATTTATCGGTCGTGATGAAGGTAATCGCGATATACTCATTGGATCTGACTCATCCCGATCTTCAAGTGCCTGAAGAGATACATGGCTCGGTCTTGCGGTTGTTGATGGAGATTCAGAATCTGAGCAAAACCGTCTCCAAATGTCTCGTTTGAACTAAAACCTTGTCGATTCGAATATGTAATTTGTCTGAATGTTAGATTACTGCTTTGTAGAATCCATGCGTTTTACAGATGCATGGATGGATGAAATGTGGGAAAGTCTGAACCTTTGGTTCTCTAGTACAATGGCAGGAAGATTTGGGAGACTCTCTATTTGAATCAGAAGCTTTTAGAAGAATGTAACAAGTGTGAACATATGTTCTGCGGTGGATATTATCCAATAAATGACAAGGAATTTTAAGAAATAATAAAAAATGTCTTTTTTGGGAAGGAATATTTTTGCCTGAGGAATTGCCCTATCTTCAAGAGCCACACTTATTGCCATCAACGAGGCGGTCATCAGATCTCTGTTGCGCCCTCTCTCGAGTTCACATTCTCCTATACTTCGATTTTCAGGGGGGGAAATTGTGCTTTATTAAATTCCGAATTTTTCATCTCTCAGCTTTTTCGATACTGTGTTGAACCCTAAATTTATGGGGTTTCTCCTCTCTGTGTGAATTCGGAGCTGTGGAATCTACGCTGTTATACCTCAAGTTCATTTCTTTCTTTCTGGATTGAAAAACCCTTGTCTCGTGGCTGTACATCTCTTGAATTCGGCCAATTCTGGCTACGCTTTTTGGCTTCTCGCTATTGATTATCGTTAAAGTTCAATCCTTTTTCTTTGTCTGATTCCTTCTGCCGTGTTCTTACCGATCAATTCTCCAACAGCTTCTGGTGATTCGCATGAACGTTTGAATACCTAAGAAAAATGTCCGTGGAGAGGTCGTTTGAAGCCTGGGAAGAGGTTCAGCGGCATGGGCAAGACCTGGCTGACAGACTTGCTCAGGGCTTCACGGGTTTGATTCAAATCAACCCACCTTCGTTTCCATGGCCGAATCCGCCGAAAGCGAAGCTATTCGATCTCGAGTTTCCGGGTCACCATTTCGGGGTTATGGATCCGGGGTTTGCTATGGAACAGTCCATCAATGGCGTCTCAGCAATCCTCGACATCGGGAACAGGATCGGTCAAGCTGGGGTTGATTTCGGCGCGGGATTGAACGTGATGGTTCAGCAATTCTTCAGGAGATTGCCTGTGCCGTTCCGACACGAGGAGAACTCGCCTGTTTCTACGCCGGAAGATCGGAATATTGAGAACCAGAGGGCTTATTTGGACATGAGTATGAACACAAAAGAAGACTTGGGTTTGGCTGCGGAACGGTTGAGAGATTCAGGTTTTACGAAGACAGGCTCTGTTTCTGTCGCAGTGACTGAAGAGGAAGTTCCTGAGTTCAATTTAAGGACTGCCGGATTGCTCGGGAGGCCGAAGGTATTAGTAGCAATGGTGCCACGGTTATTGTTCTTCGGCTTTTCGGTTGATGTTGGTTTTTGTTATCTTCTTCTGAGAAAAGGATGTTAAGTTTGTAGCTGTTTCGTAGCAATATAGTTGCCAACACATATACAGAATAGATATCAATGACGACCATTTAGATGAGGCTCGATCCTGATCCAGGAAGCTTAGCATTTAGGATTTGCTCTCAAACAATTTGCTTTAAGGATTCTGGTGCAAATCTTGAAGCTTTGTTATGCTAAGGGCCTTGAGAAATGTTCTTTTGGGTTTCGGGGTGTATGGTTGAATCGAGTAACATTACGGGTAAGGAGAAACTGTTTTCGTGTTTGAATTGTGTGACTTTATTGACTGTATGTGTCTCGTTCGATGCAGGGAATGGTTGATATGATGTCAAGTTATGACAGTAGGACAAATGATATGGAACATTCACTGGTGGCCAAGGGAGATCTCTGGAGAGTGGAAGCTTCGACTTCGAGTTCCACTGCAAGAGACGATAGTTCATCCCTCTTTCTTCTCCAGCTCGGACCGCTTCTCTTTCTCCGTGATTCAACTCTTCTTTTACCCGTTCATTTATCAAAGCAACACCTGCTCTGGTATGGATACGACAGAAAGGTATGCTCGAAAGTTCGGAGGGACGTGTGTTTAGAACGAAATCACAAAATGGATAAACTATGATTTGAATGTATAATATTCTTTCCAAGCTATTATTGTTACCCGTCTTAGCATTCAAAACCCGGATTTTTTTTCCTGCTCCTCTAAATTTATCCTTTTACCCGTCATCTCAGAGAGGTATGCATTCACTCTGTCCGGCCATTTGGTCAAAGCATCGGAGGTGGCTCATGATGTCAATGCTCTGCCTCAATCCTTTAGCTTGTGTAAGCATTTATATTTTAAAGTTCTTACAGAAGAATATTCATTCTTTTCCTTGTATTTCATGCACGATATGTGTTTTAAAATCTTTGTACGAACAGTCCTTTGTAGACTTGCAGTTCCCGAATGGGCAATTGACGTATGTATCTGGCGAGGGATTGACGACGAGTGCCTTTCTACCTTTCTGCGGTGGCCTCCTTCAAGTACAAGGTCAATATCCGGGAGATATGAGATTTAGTTTTTCGTGTAAGGTTAGATCATATATCTGATTCTCTGAGTAAGAAGAAAAAAAGCCCTGAATTGCTTACAAATGTGATCAAAGTTACGGTTTGATGGCTTGAAACAGAACAAATGGGGAACAAATATCACGCCGATGGTATATTGGCCGGACAAATCATTTGCGTTTAACCTTTCTCAAGCCTTGGCATGGCGGAGATCCGGGCTGATGATGAAACCCACAGTTCAACTAAGGTAAAAGCTTTCAGAAATTCACTCTCTTTTCGGTGAGAAACAGAGGAGGATAAAAAAACCGCAGGTCGGATATCTGAAATTCGGATACTGAAACACTATATGAGATGAGATCAGATTATAAGTTTTTGGGTTTGGGTTTGGGTTCAGGTAATTGGGTCTGAGATTGGGTCTTACCTGCAGGTACAGAATGAACAGTAAAAATACATTTTCCCTAGATTTTAGAGATATCACATATAAATCTATTGAAATCTCTTCAAATTTTGGGTTTGGTCTGGTACCCGAAATTTATCTCAAGTACTCAACTTGCTAGTACCTGATCGAAACAGACCTATATATAGAGTAATATCTCGTGAGATCCGAGACATTCACATTCGAGTCGGGCTAACCTGAAAGCCTCGGATACTGACCCGTGTCCACCCCTTAGCTCTTACTCACCATTTATGTATTTAACGATATTTAACAGCGTATGTCCCACATTTGGTGGAAGCAATCCCGGGATGGTGGCAGAAGTTATTCACTCATTGAACGATGATCTGAATCTGATATGTGGATGTACCCTCACAGCAAATCCTTCAGCATTTGCATCTGTCTCGGTTAATTACCTTTTTTTTCCTCTCTTTCTTGGATTTCTTCTATTTTCGCCATATTTCTTGAACATATACACATTATGTGTGTCTGTAAATGCAGTTTGGGAGGTCCAAGTGGAATGGTAACATCGGACGGACAGGAGTTGTCCTTAGAGCCGAAACTCCTCTTGCAAGCGTTGGCCGTTCTTCGTTTTCCGTCCAGCTTAATAACGCCTTCGAGTTCTGAATGTATGTATATATATGTAGATAGAGACATATATACACACACACAGAGCTTGGTGATGTTCATATGGTTTTGGATCTTTTTTTGCTGCAGGGTATTTGTGTATAATTAACTCTGTAGCCCACAAACACTTGGATGAATTACAGACTCTGTTCTGTTGAATTCCGACCGCTTTTAAGCATATGATCTCTTAGTGTCGTCTCTCTGTTCTGTTGTTTTCGGACGAATATGTAATCTTCGCAGTCAATCCAACAGGTAACAGCTTTCCCGATGAAGATGATTGAGTATTCTTGTTGGCTGATATCTTTGCTTTCGGAACTTTCTAGAACAATCTAAGGGCAGAAAAAGGAACCCGGAATTCGGATATCTGATTCGATTTGTGGGTCGATATCCGAAATTTGGATGTTCCGTTACCCTAACTGCTGTATCCACATGTCCGAGCCAAGTTGATGGATCCTTCCTGTTCAAAGTGTTCCTCGTACCTGTTCTTGCAAAAACCGTGCTTGTTCGCGTTGATGGTTCTGTATTCCGAAGAAAGTTTGTATCTTTTTCAGGTAAATGGCAAGTTTTCTGAAGAAAGTTTTTATCTTGAAATGTATATGCGTGTATATATATATATATATATATGTGTGTATGTGTATATATAGTCGTGCTCTGTTCCATTGTATTTATGCTACGGCCTAACCCACTTTGCCAAGATTCCAAAAAAAAAAAGACAGAAGAACACGAACAGAGACTTGAAGTTTATCTGAAGAGATGGGTTCCGTGGGATGTCTGGCCAAACAGAAGTCAACTACTGGAACAATTATTAAAAGATTATTCATTAAAGGCTTCTAGATTTTTATATATATATATATGCATATTTGATGTCTATTTTTAGTAGAATTCAAAGTGATATTTATACATCGTTGAAAATTCATGTTTTCTTTGAAGAGAGAATGAAATGGAAAAAAAACTACGGTCGGTATTTAACATTAATCTCGATTATAATTTTGAAATATAATCCAAAAACCTTTTGTTAACTAGATTCTGGTGGGCTCCACGACGAAGAACGGACAAAGTCGTGACAAAGTCAAACGTTCAAGCTTCGTTAGAAAAGTCGAACTTTGAATTTCAATAATATTTTTTCAAATAAAGACTTGTCTCATTACTTATAGCCACCAATCATGTTGTAGTTAAAAATATGCATCAAGCATTATGCTATATATCCTTTTATTTTAAAATGCCAATTTGCATAGTAAAAGCCTTTTATTACACACACACACACACACATATATATATATATATATATATATATATATATATATATATATATATATTTTGTTTTT
>NW_010965216.1:1323230-1329766 GCF_000463585.1 Tarenaya hassleriana
ACACACACATATATATATATATATATATATATATATATATATATATATATATATATTTCGTGTTGTTTTCCTCTGGTTCGTAGAGTATATTATGATGGAAATAGTTGTAGTTATTATATGTAAGAATACAAATCTAAATCAATTAAGATTCTATATTGTCTCTATTAGTCTCATCCTTTTTCCACCAAAACAAAATATTAAAGCTATGAGGAAAAAAATTGAATTCAAATGTAACTATATTTACCAATAATAATAATAACGATTATTTTTTAAAATAAAAGATAAATTTTGCATCTAACAGATCGGATTCTTATTTAATCTTTTTTTATCATATATAGATTTGAAGTTGAATATTAAAGTATATGCATGA
The DNA here is from genome assembly GCF_000463585.1 of Tarenaya hassleriana. NCBI lineage: Eukaryota > Viridiplantae > Streptophyta > Magnoliopsida > Brassicales > Cleomaceae > Tarenaya > Tarenaya hassleriana. The sequence continues at coordinate 1,323,601 of NW_010965216.1, forward strand.
TCATGCGGAATAAATTATAGAAATAATAAAAGAAAAACGAATTCACAAAAAATAAAAAAGGAAATAAGAAAATCTGAAGGAGAAAAAGGAAAACCCACGAGGACTTGACTTATATAAGAAACCCTCCTTCCGTTTTCAGGAACAGAGCTCTGCTTCCACCAAAACCCTCACCATGGAACCGAGTCACACAGACAGCTCCACCACCGAGAACGGGTCAGGCCCCGAGTCATCGCAACCCGGTCCTCATGACCCGCCTTTGGGCATCGAGTTCGTGGAGGAGATTCTGCGTTACGAGTTCAAAGACAAGCGTTTGCTGGAAGAAGCGTTCACGCACGCGTCTTACGGCGATAGCGTTTCGTACGAGCGTTTGGAACATGTCGGCGATTCGGTTTTGAATTTGGTAATAACGAGAGAGTTCTTCTTCCTATACCCGGAATCGCCACCGGGTTTATTGACTCGGCTCCGAGCCGCAAACGTTGACACGGAGAAGTTGGCCCGCGTCGCCGTAAAACACGGTTTGCATCGCTGTCTTCGTCACAAGAAGCCGTTACTTGAGGACCAAGTAAGTTGTTGTAAAGGAAAAAAAAACCCTAAACTTGGAATTTGCTGATCTGATGGTTAGGTAATTCTTTTTCATCATTAGATTATGGTTAAGTAACTATTTTGATTACCATTTATTATTATTATTTTATTATTATTATTATTATTGCGATGCACGACATGTGTATTAGTCGAATGACGTGTGTTTATACGTAATAAGGTTTACATATTTCGATATACATTATCGCATATATTAGATAGAAAAATCTGTGTATTTATACGTATATTAACGATCCGTATATAACAAATGATGGCATGTAAAATTAATATATACATTATATTATATTATATTAACAGATCAAGGAATTTTCGATCGCTATCGAAGAACACCCGCTGCATTCGCACGGACTGATAAGGGTCCCAAAAGTTCTGGCCGACATTGTAGAATCCACCATTGGAGCTCTTTTCATCGACTGCAATTCCATCGATACAGTTTGGGAGGTACATATATATACTCACTATATACTCTTTTCAATAATCTCTCTCTCTATATATATACTCTATTCGGGAATAGATCAATCTTTTGTGCTCATACTTTACCGTTGAGGATTAATCTAAATTTATAAGGGTTAAAAGTTTCGATTCATATATTTGTACGTCATTCAGGATATTTCGTAGTTTATAAAAAAAATGAGTCCGATAGCGGATTGGATCGCGAACTCTAACTTGTTTTATACGAAGAAATAAGAATATATACGAGTCATAATATATATATATATATATATATATATTGTGGGGTTATATAATATATATATATATATATATATATATATGTATGTATGTAGGTGTTTAAGCCATTGTTGGAGCCGATAATATACGTAGAGAGATTGGGGAACCATCCGAACACGGAGTTGCACGAGAAGTGTCAGAAGAGCAGTCTGAAGCTGAGGTTCCAAGACATGTGGGAAGAGAACAGAGAGTTCATCGTCTTCATCGACGGCCGTTTGGTCGGAAGAGGCACTCATCCTCTCAAGAAGGAGAGCGCTCGCAATCTCGCCGCCAAAAATGCCCTCGACCATTTTCCCCTTTTTTTCCACGATCATTTATTACTCGATGACAACCGTTTTTGACTCTAGAATATATATATATATATTTGTATCTTTTGCCTTTATGTCAATATTTTATGGAATATATAAGTGGGTTCACGATATTAAATTAAATGAATTACTATCATTTTTTTTCCTCCGAAAAACTATTTCATCTGCATTTCCATCTTCGTCTCTTCAGTCGTCTTTTTTTTTTTGATAACGGAGGACCCTAGCTGCTAGACTTCGGGCGCACTGACTAGGTAAACCTCCGGCCCGAGAGGACAACCTTTGTATATGGATCATATAAACCCAGAAATTACCTCGATCATATAAACCCAGAAATTACATTCCTTCCTACCAGTCAGGAATCGAACACAATCTCCCGGTAGAACCTCACGGTAGAGTTACCTCCTACCCCATTACATGTACATGAAACAGATTTTAAAGACTAATAATTACGATATTAATGGTAATTTTTATCAAAACGAGTAATAATAATATTTGAAGATTTGAACAATGCGCCTGGGCTTTTGAAAATCATAACTAAAACCCCATTTTCCGTTTTCTATTTATTTAATTTTTTTTCTTTGAAACAGAGAATTGAATCTTCCAAGATATTATTACAAATTCTCAGGCTCTGTACGCCACACATGGAAATTCCACAACACTTGGATCATTCAAAAACACCATGAAAACACACACCGAGCTTCCCAGACAGGAACAGCTCCACCTCCCGAATTTCGCACTTGAACAATGGCGTTGCCGTATCTATGTCCATGCCCATCTTCGTCACCGAGATTTTGTCTCCTAAACACAAACCAGACACCCAATTCGCCCAAGTTACGTCGTGTTAATTGTTCGTCTTCCTCGATTACCACCGACCAAACACAACAAATATCGTTCAGTGACGCCGAGTTGAAGCTCATCGACGCCTTAATTGGGATTCAGGGCCGCGGCCGATCTGCCTCTCCTCAACAGCTCAGTGTATGAACTTCAATCTTTTTGCCGTTGTGGGTTCTGGGTCTGTTTCTCAATTTGATTGAATCATTTATCCAATGTTAGGATGTGGAGTCTGCTGTGAAGGTCCTTGAAGGTTTAGAGGGCCTCAAGAATCCTGTATGAATGTTTTCTTGTGAAACCCTTAAAATCTTTCTATCAACCTTAATCTTGCTTTGTTTGAGCTTATAGTTTCGAAACATGGACATGTTACAGACAGATTCTGGTCTGGTCGAAGGTCGTTGGCGGCTAACGTTCACCACGAGACCTGGAACTGCATCCCCAATCCAGGTGGGTTACTTGTTCACATAACTGAACTATACTAAGCATATGAAGTTGCTTCTTTGAATCATCTATCTAACCTTTAATCTTTCCTCAAATGATATTGGAAAGAACAGTATCAATGTTTGGGAATGAAATTCCAGGCTTCTTCACTGACCCAGATGAAGTAGACTGGTTAGGTGACTTTCCTTTGTGACTTGCGGTTTGGTCTTTTTCGCAGAGAACCTTTGTCGGGGTGGATGTGTTTACAGTGTTTCAAGACATATACCTAAGAACAAACGATCCCCGAGTGTCAAACATTGTGAAATTCTCCGACATTGTAGGAGAGCTTAAAGTCGAGGTATTGCCCATCCATTTTCTTGACCTGGTGTTTCCAGTTCCATCACTAGCAGCTTTGTCTTGGAAACAGCTCTCACAGTCCATAAAAGACTGAGAAGAACTCATGCTCCTGTTAAAACAGGCAGTCGCATCCATTAAAGACGGCAAAAGGATCCTATTCCGGTTTGACAGAGCGGCTTTTTCTTTCAAGTTCCTTCCCTTTAAAGTTCCATATCCAGTTCCTTTCAGACTTCTTGGCGATGAAGCAAAGGGTTGGTTAGACACGACATACTTATCACCCTCTGGAAACCTTCGCATCTCAAGGGGAAACAAGGTAACAGGTTTCTGGATTTTATGCTAAAACATTATCCTTCTTGTTCATCTTAAGTTTCTTAAAAGGGCGGGGGATATTTCTGTAGCACAGGGAACCACATTTGTGCTACAAAAGGTGATCTTGCCCAGGCAGAAGCTGTTGGCTGCCATTGCTGAAGGAAACGGGGTAACAGAGGTAAAGCTTCAGCAAATTTTGAACAGAAAGCTTGCTCCTTTTTTGTGGTAATATAAAATCGGTGAACCATAAAGGAAATTGCAGGCTATCAATGAATTCCTTTCTTTGAATTCTGATTCTGAAAACAATGACTATGAGCTTCTAGAGGGAGACTGGGAAATGATCTGGAGTTCACAGGTGATTCCAACATTACCCTTTTGGTTATATTTCTTGGCTCTGCTTTTTGGATAATATTTTTCGACATTTATACTGCAGGTGGAAACAGACAGTTGGATAGAGAACGCGGCCAATGGTCTAATGGGCAAGCAGGTAACTAATAGTATATGCCGTGGTAGAATGGCTGCTTCGGTCATTTCACTGATTTGAGCCTTTTATCACGCATTGGTTTTGATCAGATTGTCAAGAAGGATGGACGGATGAAATTTGAGGTTAATATTGTGCCCGCGTTCAGATTCTCCATGAGTGGCAAGTTCATGTAAGTTCCTAACCAAATCTACCGACATATAACGTAGAAAAAGAAAAGAAAGATGGTTTCGCTCCCTAGGAAACAGTCTTCATCTGCTGTGGTGACAAAACTAGTTTCAAAATCATAATTTGAAACAGAATAGGATAAGCTATTGACGAGTAAAGTGCACAGTAAGATGCAAGTATCCATTGAACTGCAGGAAATCAGGAAGCAGCAGGTATGATCTGAAGATGGATGATGGAGCAATCATAGGTGGGCCATTTGGATATCCGGTCGAGATGGAAAAAACCATCAATCTTCACATTATGTAAGCTCTCTCACCCCTCAACACCCTACATGTGACAATATCTTCACCTTTTACATAACTCTGAGGTTGATTCCTACAAGTTGGTTGGTTAGATGGCCGGGTTTCTACCCGACTAATTTCATGAATGTTGATGGTTAGGTACACGGACGAGAAGATGAGAATAAGCAGGGGATACGAAAACATTCTCTTTGTGCACCTTCGGACCGCTTAGATGAACTGAAACTAAACTCCTTATGAAGAATGTAGCTTTGGGGAAGAACAAAGAAAGCTTTTGTGACTAAGATTGCATGATGCATCAATATGAGCACTAATTATAATCCACAATCAAATAATATATATATATATATATATATGTCCTTTCATTGTTCCTCATCAATGTAGATGATATCTAGATTATGGTCATATGCCTCTGCATCATGTCAAGCGAGCATTTGTTCGACGAAATAACAACAAAGGATCATGACAATTATGCAATGAAACCCGCAAAATGGATCAACTCATAGAGTAAGGTCATGCACAAAGAATGTTTTCCCACGGTATGTGAAGGACCTTTCTTGCGCTCCAAGGCACCATATATGACCTTGCAGCTCTATCTCCTCTTTCCTTCCTGCCGTTTTCCACACAAACTCAAAGATCCCTAGAGCTCTGTCCAGTTGCCTCACCCCTCTCTGCAACATTTTTTCCTCTGCCGAAGTCAAAATCCTCCCAACGCTCAAACACAGCTCTTTCTCCTTCGTACCGTCACTATTTGCCTCGTATAACGCTCCACAGAGATCAATCTCGATGCCATGAACGCGGCCGTAGAGGTAATACAGGAGCAGAATGAACAGACATCGAGAAGAATGACCCAGTGTCTTTGTAAGCTTTTTCGGCACAAGGATCTCTTGATGTCTAATCTCTCTGTATCCAATCCTCTTATCCATAAACAGGTCTCTGATCTGGACGAGCCCTTCTTTCATCGATACAAGCTTGCCCAGGTAGTAAAGCGTGGTTTTCTCATGTTCCAGATACCTTTTCAGATCACTGACCATCTCAAGAACATCTTCCCATTTTGGAGGAGCGTTGGCCATTGCGGTTTTCGCTGGCACGGGCCGCATCCATGTAGTGGAGTTATCGGCCTCGTACGAAATTGCTGATTGAGACAAGAATTTGAGACAAGATGATATCACTTGATGACCCAGTTTGGTGTCTTTGCTCGGGCGATGGTCATTCAGCCAATCAATCTCTTCTTTTAGACCATCCATTACCTCCTCAAGAGCACCTTTCCATATACGATACTGAGTGACCTGTGAACATATCGTACACCTCACCAGCTTCCGCTGTTGAGCTGATATATTAAGAAAGTTGCTAACTTTGGTCAGTGTATCCACAACCAAAGGCTCTCTTTCGCTTTGAATCCCGAAAAGTGGGAATTTGAAGCATTTTTCCTTGAGCTTTTGCTGGATTGAAGGAGACCCGATAAAGATTCTGGCCAAGGACTTGAATTTGTGCATTTTCTGCTTGATACGATCATCATTGACGATCAAATCATCACCGCTGATGTCCTCCAACCTCCCATCCCCAACATCAACATCTTTCAATGCACAACTCAGTTTCTTTAGAATCGGGAGCTTCTTTTCGTACCACTCGCAAGGCAACGTATCTTCGTACAACTCATCGGA
>NW_010965216.1:1330102-1339875 GCF_000463585.1 Tarenaya hassleriana
TATTCTTCTTCTGCTCGGAAGAGTGATTGGTCACTGTATATGCCCGGAAGACGCCGCCATTCGGATAGGCCCCAAAACAGCTTGCAGAGTTACGAATCTTTCTTATGCAATGCCCATAAGCCCTCATTTGAAGCAGCCCTGAAATAACAGCATCAGGGTTATGTTCAGACACCAAGTAATTTGATTCCGCCCATATCCCACTTCATGACGACAAAAATCCTTGGAATCGAACGATGAGTTCAGAAACGACACAAACCAAAAATTTTCTCTTTGGAATTTCTTCGAACAATTTGCATGCAAGTCTTCTGTAAATAACAACAAGATAATCGTGATTCCACCCATACCCGCGCTTGGTTGAACTTCTTCACTTTGACATTTGGGCAGAAATCACAGTGATATAGCATCCGCTGGGATCATCCCAATTCTTTGTTTTAATCAAACAGTCGGATTCCTTTGTCCATGCCAGTTACGAGTTGCCTGTTCGATTCCGGGGAGGGAGAGCAAAGGAACAAACGAACCGCCTCGGAACACAACAGATCACGGCGGAAATCAAAGATCCGACACAAGCGACCAAAAACCCTAGGTAAAAAAATCGAAATAAAGAGAGGAGCTCGGGAGGGAGAGAGGGATTGGATCTGGGAAACGTGGCGTCTGCTGCTACGGGAGAAGAGAGTCGAGAAACAGATGCGACTTGTAGCCCTCGAAGCTTCTGCTTGTACCAGAGGATTATCGCGCGCTCTCACATTTTATTCTGCTTACGCAATCCAAATGTATTAGCTATTACGGTTGAGAATTAACATTCTCATAAAAAAAAAAATTCCATAACACAACAAATTATTCCTTCTCGTATAACATTTTCAAATATGAAGTTTCAACACCTCCATGGCTTTAGTATTTAAAATATAAAAAATTGAAAAAATTATTCAACTATGACTTGATTACCAGATCCATATCGAAAATTTCGGTTTTTAAATTCGTTATAAAGAAATAAAAATTTTTAAATTAAAATAACAGAGGTATAGGACCGTTAATGAATTGAGTGAGTATAATCAAATATTAAATTTTGATAAAATAAATATTAAACTTTTAAAAAAAATCAAATTTCTAATCTTCTAAAAATTTGATCAAATTTTTAATGGTCAACCCACGTGATTTCGTAAAATTATCATATCGGAAATAACAAAAAATTAAAAATAAAGATAAAAATAAATAAATAAAACAAGTAAAAATAATAAAAATAGTTATACACGTATACATATATACATATGTATATATATGATATATATATATTTATATATATACACATACATATATATATGTGTATATATGTATATAAGTATATGTATATATGTGTTTATATATATTATAATTATTTTATGGTTTTTAATTATTATTATTTTATTATTTTTTTAGTTATTTTTATATTTTTAAATTTTTTGATCATTTTATTATTTTTTATTATTATTTTTTAAATTATTAATTTGTCATTTTTTTATATGGCATCTGAATATCAAGTTTGACAAAATCATATTAGTGTTAACCATTAAAAATTTGACCAAATTTTGAGACGATCGAAAAATTAGAAAAAAATAAAAATTTTAATATTTGTTTTGTCAAAAATTAATAGTTAGCTCTAAATATAAAAATTGAAAAAGTTCATTATTAATTGGATAGATAAACTATGTAATTTTTTTTGGGATTTTTCCTTTAAAATATTAACCATTAGTTTATCAAATTTCTATTCTATTTGAATAAATATATTCATTTGTAAGTTTATCAAGACTATATCCAATTTATTTTTAAATATAAACATGATTGATGGTAATAAAAATTATTTTAAGGCATGATTAGGCAAATAAAGTAAATGACAGTTTGGAGAATATTTTTTTTCTTATATTTATATTGTGACATAGGGGTGGCCACCGGACACATGTCGAGTATTTAGGATTTTTAGAGTACTCGAAGCCGAATTCGAACCCGATGATTTATTTATTTCAAAATCTGAACTCGAATTCGAATTTTCGAGTACCTAAACTATATTGCCTGTGAAACAATTTTTGAATACCCATTGATATCCAAATTCGATGGATTTTAAACACATTTTAATTAAAAGTTAACAAATCTATATATTACATATAAATAAAATATAAAATTATTGAAAATTATTTATATTTAAAATAAATATATTATAAAATGATAGTTTTTTTATCTAAACAAAGGTAAAAACAATTAGATATTAATAGATGTATTTGTAATTTTGTAATAATTTAAAAATATAATATTTATTTATTTTTTATTCGGATACAAGAAGATAATTACCCGATCCAAAAATATAAACTCTAACTCAAATTTCGAGTTTTAAGTATATTAAAATCCAATCTCTATCTCGTCGTAATATGGATATCCAAAATTTGAGATTTTGGATATCCGATCTTCAAAGAAATGGATATCTGGAATTAGGTTATTTTTGTTAATATATACTATACGAGAGATATATACATGTGTGAGAGGAGATATTTAAGGTAACAAAATACCAAAAACTGATGAAGAGATTGATATGAATATTAACAGCATGATATCCTTCCTATATAAAGTAGTTTTCTCTATAAAAAAAAACGTTCCAAAAAAATTATAATATTAAATATGATTGATATCACATGTTTAATCTAAATATAAAATTTAGAAATATAGTTATCCTTTGCATAATTCCGATATTCCATTCTTTTTAGATTTGGATTGTTTTTTATTATACTAATTTTATTTTACGTTAACTTATATTTAAATTGAATTCAGATTTTATTAAAAATAGTTATTTTCAAAAGATTTCCGTTTTTTCTATTATTTCTATTTTTATCTTATATTTATATTCAATAATTTTTCAGATTAAATTTATTCCTAATATATTTATATACTATTCAAATATATTTATATATCATTAGATTTAATTTAATTTTACATACCAAATCGAAATAAACACTTTGTAATATTTTTTCCAATAAACATTATCCAATAACATTTTATAAAAAAAAAAACTTTTCTAAATTATCTGTCGAATAGAAGTTTATAAATAGGCGGAGTGACAGAATCTACGATTACTGAACTCGAAATTTAGAAACCAAAATGGCAAAATCCAGACTAAATTATATGCCACAATTACTATTCAATTTAAAATATATATATACAAGTATCCAAAATTACCTACCAAAACAAGAAAAAGAATTTAAACCGGTGTCATTATAATAAATGCTATCACTTATGGATAATAATAGAAAGAAGATTAGGCACACACTCTACAGCCACATGTATACACACACAAAGATTCCCAGGTTTTATATCTATATATGTAGACAAACATAACAAAAATACATATATCCCTAACTCTCTCTCTCTCTCTATATATATATATATATTCATGTATATATATGTGGTTATGTACGTATCAAACCAGTTGCATATCTCTCTCTCTCTCGTGTCTGTGTGTGTGACAAATGGGTTTTAGGGTTTATGTCATTTCTTCATCAGTTTTCGTTCTTCTGCAATTTGCGTCGCTGCTTCTTGTTCAGGGAAAAGGATGTGATATGTTCACAGGGCGGTGGGTGAAGGACGCCTCCTACCCCTTCTACGATCCCTCCGCGTGTCCCTTCATCGAACGCGAGTTCGCCTGTCAGAGAAATGGACGGTCGGATCTCGATTTCACCACCTTCAGATGGCAGCCCCTCCATTGCAAATTGGCAAGGTACACACACACATGTATACTTATGCCTCCTTCCGTATACTTATGCTCTCTTTCTTACATTTTTGAATAATGTATATATATATCTCCCTTGTGACTATTATCTTTTTTGAGGATCTAGGATAATGGAAGTGATGATTTTTGTTAATTAAATCGTATTGGATTGCATAAGCCGATAAAATATTATTCGCATGGTCGATTGGATATCTCGATGTGATATTTCGTATTATATTTTACTATTAATTTATAGGTGCAACATTCAATAACATATTCTTTTTTTTTGGGTAAAACATATTCTTTGATATATGCTAATAGAAATTCTCCGAAAAATATTGGTTGGTATATATTATTTTCCATGTACTTTTTAAGAAATAAACCTTTTTAATTGGCTAGAGCTTGCTTTATTGAGAACATTAGCCATGACTATATGGAATAAGCATTCATTTATATTGGATTTGGTGCAATGTCTATTGCAAAAATTAAAATTAATGCCCTAATTGGCATACCATCCTTTTCCTCCATCTTCTAAGCAGGTCTGATTTTTTTCTTTAAATAAATTATTACAACTTAAGATTGTATAGTACTATCAAATTCTCCTTTTTACAACACTATCAAATTCAATTTTATTAAAATAAAAGATTGCGACTGTGAAAGATTTATTTAAAATTGAAAATGAAACACCTTAGACAAATTTAGATATTTCGTTGGTTAAGATATCATGCGTCGTCCCAGCCGTAGCACATCGACCAAACTCTTCTTGAAAATACGACATAGATTTCCCCATCACTTCCCCATATGCGGGGACAGTGAAAAAGAACTCAAAATGAAATGTTATTTGACTAATTTGCCCCGATGATTTAACAATATTACCAATATGGTCCTATCGTACGACCTTTGATTATTTTTTTTTTATCCCGAAACTTTGCAGGTTCAATGGGGTGAAATTCTTGGAGAGACACAGAGGGAAGAAGATAATGTTTGTGGGAGATTCTCTCAGTTTGAATCAATGGCAATCATTGACATGCATTCTTCACTCTTCCGTCCCGAATTCTCCGTACAACATTACTCGACAAGGCGATGTTTCATCATTCATTTTCAAGGTATGTTTCATCAATCGTTTTTTCGGATTATCAGATAAATATTGTTTGAAGTCTAAATATAAGAATATTTGAAACTATTATTGTGAATTATGGAGAGTTATGGAGAGGTAGAGTTATCTATTATATGAAAGTATATCTATAATGTATATAAATCCTGATAAAATATTAGAGATTCGTATATATCTCTAATACCTTTCAAATTGGAACATGGAGATCGAAAAACATTTAACTTGGAGAAAAGTATTATCAAATATCGAACGTGTATTTAGCAACTCCATTAGTAAATATATCTGCAACTTACTCTGACGTCCTAATTTGTGAAAAAATAACTCATCCGATGATTAAGTATAAGATATCTACAATACTTACATCGGTTTTTAACGATTATTGAAAAGAAGGAATCTCTCTCTTTTCAAAGAGAATGACTAAGTATAAGAATACAAAGGGTAGAGCAAAGATCTTGCAAAACTCAGGTTCTATCAAGAATTAAGGATTGATATATGTGATGTGGATCAAATATGACATTCTAAGAATGAATATATATCACAGGATTATGGAGTTGAAGTGATGGTCGATCGGAATGTATACTTGGTAGATGTCGTGAGAGAGAGCATCGGTCGAGTTTTGAAGCTTGACTCAATCAAAGGATCCAAACTATGGACCGGAATCGATATGTTGATCTTCAATACTTGGCATTGGTGGAGCAGAAGAGGACCTACACAACCGTATGTTGTAATGAATTAATATATTCTAGGGTTTCTATAACAATATTAAGAGATAATTTATATTTCGATTATTTTGCAGATGGGATTGGATACAAATAGGAGGCAATGTTACAAAAGATATGGACCGTATGGTTGCATTCGAGAAGGCACTTGATACATGGGGCAAATGGGTTGATGATTTTGTAGATCCCCAAAAAACCATTGTCTTTTTCCAAGGAATTTCGCCTTCTCATTACAAGTTTGTTCTTTTCATCACTTTCTTTGTTCAATTTATGATTCAAATTGAACATTTTTGTTTGTTTGTAATTTGATGCTTTTTATTTATTTCTTGGATCTTACGTTTCAGTGGAGTCTTATGGGGAGAGCCAAAAGCAAAGAGTTGCTTGGGCCAGAAGCAACCGCTTTTAGGGACAACATATCCAGGAGGTCTGCCTCCGGAGGTCGGAATTCTGAAAAAATCGCTGAGCAAAATCTCGAAACCGGTGATTCTCCTCGACGTCACGATGCTTTCGCTGCTTCGTAAAGACGGTCATCCTTCGGTATTCGGTTTAGGCGGTCAAACTGGTATGGATTGCAGCCATTGGTGCCTTCCAGGTGTACCAGACACTTGGAATGAGATTCTTTACAATTACTTGGTCAAGTAGTTGTACAAATTGAAGCAAAGCAAACAAAACAAGAACATTTATGTCTTATCAAATTGAAATCTTTACGGAATAAATAAACCGATCTTTGCTTGATATTTTTTTTATTCTATTGTGTTGCATCCCACAAATCAATATGATATGTGACATCGATATTTTACAGAAGTTATTCTAAAATCATCTAACGATCTTATTTGTTACCATAAGACAACAATTTGTAGGTTTATACGATGAAAAATCAAGAAATCCAATCACCAATGATTTTTTTGTTCCACATAGCTTTTTCTTTTATGTATGTGTTCTTGATCCTTGTCCTTTGCTTTGCAAAATCCTCATGCTATATACATGCATTTCTACAAAATTAATCTCATAGAATGGATAAAATGAATTGGTTAGATAAATGTCATAGACTGGTGTTTGTCTATAGTCAGTTTTCTGATAATCTAAATCGATCAAAGTTGATAGGCTCTCTTAGAACACATATACTTGCGATATTAATACATGAGAAGTTAAAGAAACTTTGTCAGTCGTAAAGCAATTGGGTCCTTAGCTCAGTGGTAGAGCATTTGACTGCAGATCAAGAGGTCACCGGTTCGAACCCGGTAGGGCCCTTTATATTTTTTTAAAATTACATTTTCTTTTCAAGGAGTGGATAATTCGGTTCGCGTACGCAAATCGAAACCCTCCAAATTTACTTTATGAAATTTTTTATTAATATAAAACTCGAATTTGTATAAAAGCTGAAGCAAAATGAATCCAATATTAAAATGATTATGTTTTTTTTTTATTAGAAAAATCAAACCTAAAAATTAATTGAATACCCACCCTGATTTTTTTCCGTACTCTTTACATCATGAGAAAAAAAAAAGCTTCAAATTCTCTCCCATCACATCTTACCTTTCACTCTCTATCATTCTCTGAATCCATAACAATATTTGATTCTCATGCGATTATTACATATACAACCACATATATATATATATATATATATATATATATATAATGATTCTTTTTTATATGTAAATGTATACGTTACTCATTATTTCGTTTGCTGACCACAATTACTCTTTTTTTATATATAAAAAAATGGGGTTATAAACAGATATTTTCTTCCAGGCCATTAAAATTTATAGTAAAGGCTTTCATTTTTTTCGCTTTAAAAAAAAAGACAAATTAAAATAATCGATTAGGCAAAGTTTTGATACGTTTGAATAAACTATATATTGTTTGAGTTCGGTTATATTCGGAGAGATAAATTTAGCCCGTTTGGATTTGGTTAAGTTTTCGATTAATCCAAAATAAGAATACTCAAATTGAAATTATATTTTTCACTAAAAAAGAATTGAAATTATAACGAAATAACCATTTTTTTTCCGAATTCTTTTGCCCAAACTTGCATGCACTTCCAAAAGAATCTCCTACCGTTTCACATATTCCTTAATTTATTGTTTTTATTTGTTATATTATAAAATTTTAGACTGGGTTAGGTTAGGATTAAGGGTTTTCCAATATTAGATGGATATTAAGCAAATTAAGCAAGTCATGTTTGAGTGTCAAATGTGTTATTATTTCAGAATAATTTTATGTCCATAAATATATATTTTTTAATCCGAATTCTATTAGAAAAAAAGATAGGTGTTTTGCAAATTTAATCGGTCGTTAATGACAAGTGGGTCGTCATTTTCTCGTTTAATAAAATATTAAATGCAAAGATTATCCGAAATACGTAAGCTAAGAAACAACCATTCAATTTTCGAAAGCAACATTTAAATTTAATATATGTATCATTCTTTCCTCATTGCTCTCAATGTCCCTTTATTCGCAATAACTCCATCTTCCACCTAGTACTAGTAGGATATTCAAATATTTTAATATATTTATAACATTAGCAATCGTATATATTAAAAACTTTTGGGATAACTACAAGCTTTAGAAAATTCAACAATTCAAATAAATAAAAATTTGGATACCTTGAGATCGGATATATACGTCCCAATACAATATATTGATTTTCTAATGATATGATTTCGTAATTAAATACAATCATAAATTTTATAAATAAACATATTTATTTTTTCCAAAATAAATCTAATGTTAATTTAGTGATTATATATAAATATTAAAATGTAATTAAAATCAATATATTTTGAACTTACAAAATATAATTCTAATCCAAACTCCCAATATTTTATTTTTAATATCCAAAATGGTTATTTAGATAGGTTTTGTTGTCCCTTTGAGTTTGTATAATAGTTTTGAAAATCCCAAATTTGATATCCGCGTACCAATTTTACTCACTAGATTAAACCAATTGTTCATTTTCCTCCTCAAAAAAAAAAAAAAAAAACTGTCGGCTTCACGTATTTTTAGAGAAAACCAATAATTTTGTTCTTTTATGATCAATTGGTTCCGAGGAAAACAAAATTCTTTTTGTTCTCCACAACATGTGCATGGCATATATAAACTAGAATTTATTTATGTTGTTGTATTAAATTTCATAAGTTTTGATAATTGTTAACTAAAATAGTGAGAATATCGGTTATTTTATAATGATTGGTCCTAAATCAAATGCTTTCAATAAAAAGAAATAGTATCTCCTATTTCAAAAATTGTTTTTATAACTAATTGAATTAATTTAAATAATTAAAACTACTTTTAATGGTACTTGGATACATAACAGCACTCTTATTAATAGTGTAATAGGAACTGTGCAAATAATTTCAATACAGATTCAGCAAAAAGAGTAAAATGTAAGGTAGGTGGTGTTCCTGTATTCGACTCGAGTTCGGTTAAAAATAATTCGGTTTAGTTTTTTTCAATTCTACAAAAATATGTACCAATCAATTATTATATTATATTTAGTTCGGTTCGATTTCTGTTTTTATTAAGAAAATTTTAGATTTTCTTAAAAAAATTTCAAAAATCGATTCAGTTAAAAAAAATACCATTAAAATATTTTGGACGGTTCAATTAAAAAACGGTATCATATATTTTGGTTTGGTACGGTTAGTTCCGAGTAAACCACCCCTCGTAAAATGTATGTTACCCTTCCAAAGAATTTGCACCATGAAAACAGGGATAGAATAATCATAAGAATCTAAATAAAAGGGTAATAATAATAATGATCTAGGAAAACAAAAGCGTGGGTGAAAAAGTGCCAGCTTGGAGCCACGGCTTACATCAGCATCAGCTGTAATTGGGTCCCACTTACTCTTGTTTTGCCACGTGTCATATGATGACGACGCTCATACGATATCTAACTGTAAGGGTGTCCGTATTCAATACCTGCTCCCGAGTAATTACACCACCAAATGCTTTTTCACCCAGTTCGATACGTTTTCCTCTCTTACAAAATCTAGTATCCTTTTTCCTACCAGATGCCAAATTTACCCCCTCCGCATCTCGAGATTTCCCCCACAGCTGTTGTAAATACGCTCTATACTTGAGGGTAAATTCGGAAACTAATCCTTTTGAACTTCCCAAGACGCTCTCTGCGTCTCTGTCGTTGTCCTTTTACGTAATTTCGCAGTTTCTCTCCTTCTTCCCACCATTTCTCCTTCAGCTTTCACACTCT
>NW_010965216.1:1340154-1356128 GCF_000463585.1 Tarenaya hassleriana
CACTCTTTCTCTCTCTAGACCCTCTACGGCTTCTCTCTCCTCAAGATTTTCCAACTCGAGCTCTGGGTTTACGCTGAATCTTCTCCAATCTTTGTTCATTTTCCCTTTGTTTTTTTTTTCGTGAGATTCGAAGGAGATATTTGGGAGGGAAGCCGCCAGAGATTTTCCAGTAGTGGTTCGTTTTGAAAAAGAAAAAAAAAAGATTCTAACTTTCGATTATTCTTCCTGGTAAATGACTCAAATCCACTACTGTGGTGAAGTTTTTATCCTTTTCAATCAATAAATACAGGATCGTGATTTCATAAAACGTATATGATTGTGTTGGCCGTGGGCCTCCTCCCATTGTAGTTAGCTCATAACAATAATGCCGCATACAAGCATTTACATCAGCGTGTATCATTGTCATTTTCTTTTCAGTTATTTATGCATATGGTCGGTTTCAAAATTGGGATCTCCAATTTTCTTGCCCTTTTGGGACCCAAAGGGCATTTCTTTTTAACAATTTAAAATCTTTTGTGAGTGTTTTCCTGTTTCTTCATATTTGTCTCTTCTGGGTTCTGATGCTTCGCCATTTTCTTTGACCTTCCTTGGCTATGTGTTGAATTTAGTTTTGGTTGATTTGTTATACAGGGTTTAGGCAGAGGTTTCTTTGTTATTTCTGAAGTTGCTTTCTTCAGATTTGCTCATACAATCAAGAGAGGATTTCAGTGAGGAAGAAAAGCAGAAGAGGGCTTTGAACTTTCTCAAAGGTACAGTCTTTTACTTGGATGACTGTCTATTCATAAATCTTGCTTCTGGAACTAGCAAGACTTTGAATCCCTGAAGAGTAATTTAATTGAAAAGATGAAGCTGGGTTTGAGGGGTTAGAGTTCATCTGCAAGTTTGCTAATCACTGTTAACAGTACCTTAATGAATTTACTAACGAATTAATCTTTTCTATAGGGTTAGTGATCATTGCACTGCATGAGAGATCATGACTGTTTCTGGGTAGGGTCTGATTTTTACTGAATAATTTGTGGATGTATCATATCATGCTTGGAGATTTCTGTTGCTAAATTGTTGAAATCGATTCTCTTTCAAGAAAATCACGTATACATACATGTGTCATGCACTTGGATAGTTCATGGATTTATTCAACTAATGACTTATTGCCATGACTGAGTAATCCTTGTTTGGTTTAGCAGAAGTCTGAATTGTATAATCTTATGAACAGTTTTGAGTAATCTGGAGTCTGGACCAACATAAAGGAAAATGGCTCTTGGGTGTGTATATATAGTCCACACCTAACACTATCTACTTGTGTGTGTATATATACGTATATGTATATATAATACTCTCACATTGGCGTTTTAGGCATTGTTTTCAGAAATTCACCATTAGATTCCCGTTACTCCTCTGCCCTGCTCTTGTCCTGTTTCTTTTGAGAGAAAGGGTGTCTAATTATTGGCACGTGGTCATGTGTTTGTATATACACCAATGGACACAATTTGTTCTTTGTTTTGTTCCTTGACTTGTTTGATTCTTCAGCAGTGCATTTTGACCAGACAGCCCCGCCCAAAAAAAAAAAATAAAAAAAAAATACTAGAAGCAAGATCAAAGAAAAGATATTTGAGAACAAAAAAAGAAAAGTAGGTCGGTTCATGAAAAGAAATGGTACACCACAAGCTGTTTATTCTTCTTCTGCTGGCCATATCTTAATATTTTTTTATTCCTTCTTCCTATTAGAAAAAAAAATCACATTCCCTTTGCATGAATCAATGTCAATGGATATCTATGTATATATGTGTATGTATATATATATGTGTGTACACAAGTGTATCTTGTTTTTTGCCTTCATTCTTTTGGTTTTTTTTCAAGAAAGCAAGTCGTAGTTTCCTATTTGTAGAGAGTGTTAGGAAAAGAAAGCTTGGCATTCCATTAACGACCTTTGATCTAAAGTGTTAAAGCTTCCTACTTTTTTTCCCTTCTGTATACTCCAAATCATTCTCCTCTTTTTGTGCTTTCTCCTCTCTTTATCATTTGTTGATGTTTTGTGTTGGAGGGCTCTTTTTGTTTTCCGGGTTTAACGTCTAATTCTTGATATTGATGTTGTCTATCTTACTAAGCATTGGTGTTGAATCTACCTGCAGATGGAGTCTGTCAAACCGGTGGCTATTGCTCCGGGAAAGGGGAAACTTAGACGTGCGTTTGCCAAAGTTCTTCACATCCATAAGTTATCGGGCGTGGCTCCTGAAGACGGTGTTGAGAAAGTGAAGAAGAGCCTGGAAAAGGTCGAATCCGATCAGGACTCGGCCAAGAATGCTAATCAGTCTCGGCTGTTTGACAATGTCGAGGAAGAACACGGGAAGAGACTGGCCTTGGAAGCTCTTCTCGCAAAGTTGTTTGCCACTGTTTCTTCCCTGAAATCGGCTTATGCCCAGTTGCAGCATTCTCAGTCTCCGTACGATTCCGATGGGATCCAGAAAGCAGACAACTTGATAGTGTCCGAGTTGAAGACATTGTCTGAACTGAAACAATGCTTCTTGAAGAAACAGTTTGACCCTTGTCCCGAGAGAACATTACTTCTTGCCGAAATCCAAGAACTGAATAGTCTATTGAAAACGTATGAGATCACGGGGAAGAGGGTGGAGTCTCAGCTCAAGCTCAAAGACTCGGAAGTCATATTTTTGAAAGAAAACTTGGAAGAACTCGTCAAGCAGAACAAATTGCTAGAGAAAAGACTGAACCAAAGTCTTCAACTTTCCAACCCTCTGGATGATCTTCCCTTGTCGGGGCTAAACCCGACTCATTTCACCACATTTCTTCACCACACTGTCAAATCTATCAGGGGTTTTGTCAGGTTGACGGTTGAGGAGATGAAACTCGCAGCATGGGACATCGACATGGCTGCTAATTCCATACAGCCAGGAGCTTTCTATTACAAGACAGATCATAAGTGTTTCGCTTTCGAACATTTTGTCTGCAGGGTAATGTTCGAGGCCTTTAATCTGCCCTACTTCTCTGGTTCAAGTGAATCCTCCATCAAGAAGAAGAGTAATGAAGATAGGAAAGTGTTCTTCCTGAGATTCACAGAGCTCATGTCCATGAAAACGAAGGAATACATGACTGGTCGGCCCAAATCGAGATTCGCTAAGTTCTGTCGCGCAAAGTATTTGCAGCTCATCCACTCCAAGATGGAACATGCTTTCTTCGGACACACCCATCTGAGAAACCAAGTCAACGCCGGGGAATTTCCGGACACGAGTTTTGCCACGGGATTTCTTGAAATGGCGAAACGGGTCTGGCTCTTGCATTGCCTGGCTTTCTCCTTCGAGCCCGAAGCAAAGATCTTTCGGGTTTCGAAGGGTTGCAGATTCTCGGAGGTGTACATGAAGAGCGTGGCCGAGGAGGCGTTTTACTCGCCGGAATCCGAGCCACGTGTAGCATTCACGGTGGTTCCTGGTTTCATGACCTGCAAGTCTGTGATACAATGCGAGGTTTATCTCTCCAGCTCCTAGAAAACACGTTTGGTGTAAAAAAGATCAGGCAAAGATGGCGGGAAATTTCTCCGGTGACCGGAGGAAAGAGACGGGGGCAAAATGGTAATTTCCGAAGACGGCGAGACATATTTTGAAATTTGTGGACCGTTGGATCATGGGGCTGTGTTTAGGCATGTTTGGCTTTGTGTTTAGGTTTGCCAAATGTTAGAACAGAGTCTCAAAAGGATCTCATAGCTGATCTCCACCATTATCACTATATGTAATCATGTAAATAATTCATAATATTATAATATAACTATGTTTTAAAGGAATATACACGTGTTGTGTGTGTGTGTGTATATATCTATATATCTATATGTGCATTTATTTGAGAATCTGTCGAGTGGGCAAAAAGAAAAGAAAAAGAAAAAAGAAAAATATGTAGGAAATTAACATAAATTGACAAATATGCTAAGGTTGAATATTTTTCCAACGCTAACAAATAAATCTGAAGACGCACAGATATTTCTTCATTTATCTATCATTCTCTCCAAATAAAAAAAAATTAGTTCGTATAAAATTATGTTCGGGCCATCAACTTTTTTTTTATATAAATATTTGTGAATATGAAAATTCAAAAATAAAACTAGAGATAGAGATTTTGTGTTTTAGTTTCATTATTTTTTGTATTCATATTTTTCAAAAAAAAAATAATAGTGGCTCAGTTTTTAACTAAGATTTTTATTATGTTCATTTTTTACTAAAAATATTTCGATTTCGATTTTAATATTTATTTTGAATTTGATTAATTTAAAATGTAATTTTTTATATATAATTTGGTTGGATTTTGTATGAAATTTGCTTTTAGACAAATAGATGAATTTCTTCATGCCAAATTAGTTATATTTTATGATGTTGCGATTGAAAAACAAAAGAATCAAAGTGTTTTATCAAAAAAAAAAAAAAAAGATTTAGGTATAAAGTTTGTTAAGAGGTAGGTGATTATATTATTATGATATCATTGAAATTAATTCCCATAAAGCGCCGAGAGAATGGTGGATGATGGGACATACGAATATTACGAATCACAAATAAAATGTCATTTTCTTATATTTTCCTCTCATTTAATTTTATATTTGTTTCTTATTCCTAAATGGGCCTGAAAGCCCACCGACCAAATCTATCAAATATCCCCCGATGGTAATGGGCCATCTTCCAAGGCCCCAAAAATTTATCATTTGCCCATCCACCAATCAGCATCCCGGTTTGGTCTAAACCGTCTTCAGTACCAAAACCAAACCGGTTTATCTATCAAATTAAGATCCACGTACATTTCCCTTGAACGTTAATACTAACCATAACAATCACTAGGGTATTCGGGTTTTAGATCGGTTTCAATTCGATCATAATGATGTGTAACTCGGGTTTCAAAAAACTATAAGCACAATCATTTAACTTGAGTTAATTTGGTTCGATTCGGGTATTGATTGGTTCTCGATTTAATTATGCATATAAAATATTATGCCAAAATAATAATCAAATTTAAATTCAATTCAATTTGGTTATATCTATAAATGTTGGAAGTGAAGACTATTGTTTGTAGAAAAAGAGACCGACAAAGAAAAACTCTAGGGTTAAAAATTTCAGTATATATAGTTAGAGTTAAAAATAACCGAAATAACCAAACCGAATCAATTAACAAAATAAATCGATTCGACTCGTTAGATCTAATCAAATCCACAGGATTATTCAATATTTATTACCAATTGGTAATTAAAAAACCTAGCCTAACCGAAATACTATAATTCGGTTGATTCGGTTCGGTTACTCGGTTATTGAACAAATAAACCATCCCTAAAAATTACATAACCAATAGAACCTCCTTTAGATGGCTATATCATACATATTATAAATATATGATCACACCTAATATAGCTTTGTTGTATTTATTACAAAAGCAAAGCTTTGGCAAAAATAAAAAAGGCAAATATCTAGTTCCTATTCACCTTCCATTGCTCGAACTCAATGGAGCTCAACGTGAAGGAGCTTGCATTCTTATGTCCGCCGCCTCCGAATTTCTGGGAAATAGTTGTCGTGTCTTCGTCTGGGACACTCCTCAGGCTTATCTTCAGCTTGTTTTCACTCTCAAGCTCTGCAACTCTGTAAACAACGGCCCCGATTCCTCGGAGTTTCAGATTCTTGCTCTTCTCCGCTAGTTGATTCCCGAGTTCGCTTCTCATCTCCGCAATCTCGTCAGCGTTTACAGCCAAACACCGACCGAATTCTCCATCCCCGTTAAGAACAATCTCGTACGATTGTTCGAGGGCCTCGTTAATCAGCTTTTGCTTCTGCGATAAACTCGCTTTTCCTCTGTTGATGACATTGTCCAGGTCCAAGGAGAGTAACTGCTCAAACAGTGACGGGTTTTGATTAACGTTGTATTCGATGTTTAGATCCGAGATCCCGCTGTAGAAAGGTTTGCTTTCGGGTAGCTTCCACCTCCAGAGATCCCCATCTTCGATGTACTCGAAAACCCGTCTCATTCTTTTCAAATCAGTCATCTCTCTGCAACTTTCTCTGGATTCCTCTATCAGCTTCTGCATGAAGTAATCATAAGCAATGGTGGCTCCACTTCTCTCCATATCTAAAACTTTGGTCACGTTCTTGAACATGGAAGAAACGTCCCGGAGTGTCTCGGCAGCGGTTTTGTGGTGGTCGAGGATCACGACGTTGTCGACTTTGGGAGAGATTTGGTGAACGAAGCCAGGTGGTCCGGTGAAATCCAGGAGGTAAAGATGGCTGATTTCTTGGAGAGGAAGTTGGTCGATTTTGATCGGGGAGTAGACAGAGTTGGG
Organism: Tarenaya hassleriana; assembly: GCF_000463585.1. Lineage (NCBI taxonomy): Eukaryota > Viridiplantae > Streptophyta > Magnoliopsida > Brassicales > Cleomaceae > Tarenaya > Tarenaya hassleriana. The sequence continues at coordinate 1,346,468 of NW_010965216.1, forward strand.
AAAGAAAAGGGTAGGCATTGAATTTGCTGAGAAGTAGAGGTGAGCGGCCATGGCCGCGAAAACACCGTCATGGCAAGGATAATGGTAAAGCACTGCCATCTTCTTCGTCACCATGTTCATGCCGAGGTTCATTCCTGTAAACCAAACATTCAAAGGGAAAAGATTAGCAGAACTTAATAGACAAAAGCATTATTTGCATCTGGGTTTACTTCGATCCGAAATTTTCTCGGCTTACAATCGGAAAGAAAACGATTCTTTAAGATGTCAGAAATTTGCTGAATCAAACCAATGCCCAGACAGAAAAATCTAAACTTTCAGAGTGCGAATCTGTTTTTGTGTTAACAAAGGCGATGAATTCTGAGAAGGACAGCGATAGAGAGATTGAGGGAAAGTACCGAACAGAGATGATAGAACTGGAGAAGAAAATCTCTCGGACAAGGAAACCGAACTGATAAAATCTAGAAGAAGAGGGTTGGTGATATAAACAACCTATGAGTTAGGGTTTTTAAAGAGTAAATGACTAAAACACCCTTTCAACGAGTAATCAGAAATGGCTGATTAAATCATTTATTACCTCTTCCACGGAGAGCTTCTTCTTCAACGAGTCAGCAACAAATCGATAGAATCCGACATATGACATATCTTGAGTTCCTTGAAAGCTGTATCTATTATAATCGACCAGATCTCTGCATCAATGGCATCTCTTTGGTGCAAGCTACCCATAACTTTCCCGAGAATCTCCAAGTTTCCGTTTTGACACAGCCCTTTGAGAAATCTCTCTAGACCATCCCTTCGAGGCTTGTAGCCTTTGAAAAGCATTTCATCTAAGATCGAAGCCGCTTCCTTGGATTGCATACCATCACAAAGACCATCGAAAACTACCCTGTAGGACACAACATCAGGACCACAGCCCCTCCTGGGCATATCTTCAAACAAGTAACTGGCTTCTGTCAATTTCTTGGCTTTACACAAAGCAGCAAGCACCATGTTGAAACTTATAACATCTGGTTTACAACCCTTTTCTTCCATTTCATCCAAAACACGACAAGCCGATTCTGTGTCACTCTTGATGCAGAACCCATTAATCAGTACATTGTAAGTCACTGTGTCCGGTTTGCATAAGTTTTCTCTCATCTCTTCCAAGAGCCCCGATACCTCGTTTGATCTTCCAACCTTTAAAAGTGAGCTGATCAAAGTGGAGTAAATAGCCGAATCTAGTTTGATCTTTCCTTCATTTGCCTCCTCCTTTAGCTTGAATGCCAAACTCAGCTCACCAATCTCACAAAGCGCTTTAATCAGTGACGCATATACGTGAATCGTAGGGCGAACCCCGTACATTTTCAACATGTCGTGTTTCATCTTCAATGCTTCTTTCACCTTCGAATCCCTGCATAACCCGTGAATCAACGTCCCGAAAGTCACCCCACTGGGCTTCACCTTGTTCCTGAGCATTTCGTCGAACAATCTCCATGCATCATCGCAACACCCATTTCGAAAACACCCATTGATCAGAATATTGTAAGTGCAAGCATCTGGGTTCCCGAACTTCTCCATGCCCAGAAGGATATCACTCATCTTCTCGAACTGGCGGCACTTCAGGAGCGCATTCAACAGCGAGTTCACAGATTTCACGGTCCGTTGACAACGGTAAAGAGGCATATCGTCGAACAGTTGGAGCGCATGGTTGGGTAAACGCCCTCGGGCATAGAAATCGATCACATTGCAGAAGATAACCTCTGTGGGAGCGATTCGGGTGTCGGATTTAAGCTGGTAAAGAACATGTTGGAGCTCGTCGAACATCTTGGCTCGGCCGAGCTTAGTGATTATGATGTCATAGCAGAGAAGCGAGTATCTGAAGGGCCTTTCAGGGTTTGCCGTCTCCGGATTAGGGTTCCGGAAAAGCTTGAAGGCGGCGGAAGGGTCCTTCTCATGGCGGAGGAGAGAGGCGAGCCTGAATGAGGAGACGAATTTTGCGGCGGACATGAACTTTCGATTCTGTAGGAACCTTTTCTTGTGAGTGTTTAATAGATTTATAGATGTGTATATATTAGGGGCTTTTCTGCACTGTTACTCGACGCAGCGAAAAATACGATATTTTTTTTATCCGACCATTATTATTTTTAGAAAATTGGATTTTTTAAAATCTAGCTAAATTTTATAAAATCCGAAAAACTGAATATTCCCTAAAAAGATTTAATATAATTGGCTTAGAATATAAATCATATTATAAAAAATCGAATATAAAAATTAAATATAAAAAAATTGAAACAAATGTTTCCTTTATTAAATGGTCATCATTAATAAAATCTAATGTAAAATTCGAACCAAATATAGTTGGCTTAGAACTAAATTTTGATATAAAAAATTATATATGTATTATTTTTTTAAATAAAAAAAACAAATTCACAACTAATCAAAGAAAATATATGAAATTTCTATCTTATTTTAAAGAAGTTCCAAAGTGGCGTCTTTGTTAAAATTCCAGGTTATCTAATATTATTCAATCATATAATCTTTACTTATTGAAGTATTTAAATCCCACTAATTTTAAAAATAAATATATCTCTAATAAAATTTCTAATTGACAACCCCTTTTCAATCTTCTACTTTGAATACATTTTTTTCCTTGGTTAACATGTGATTGAATCTCATAAAATATATAGATTGGCCCTATTTATGTCATAAAAAAACTTATACTTACATGAAAAGTCATGATTTTCCCCCGTTTCAAATCCAGTATCATACAATAAAAAATTGTATATTTCATTTCGTTCATAAAAGAGATTCTAGAACAATTTTCCGAATCATGATTCCTATAAGTCTCGAAAGAGATGGATTAGACATAGTTTAAATAATTTTTATATAGATATTAAATGTGTCACCACCGAATTAATTAATGTAATTAAAAATATTTACACTGTTAAAACAACTATAAAAGTACATTTTTAATATAAATAGAAATAGACATTCAAATGGTCAATGACTGGAATTCGACAAAATTCACTGTCGTATTTAGGGGTGAACACATATCGTATATCCGGAGTTTTTCAGATATTTGTATTCATCTCCAATCTGTACAAATATCATATTTTGTTATCCGTATCCAATCTGTAGTTTTCAGATATCCGCAATTTCGGATATCCGTAAAAACTACGGATATTTGCAAATATCCGTATCCGACACAAAAATAATAAAAATAAAAAATTAAATTAAGAAACTAAAACAAAAACAAAATATATAATCTATCAAATACAAAACGATATTCAAATTCAAAATATATAACATAAACATTCTAAATCAAACCAACAACGAACATAATCATAATTCATCTAATACAAATATATTTAATGTTTAAATTAAAAAGATTAAGAATCATAAACCTCTATACGTAAAAAAAACATACGTTGAATCTTCATGAAAAATCTGTAAAAAAAACATTCCAACATATAATATAAACCAATTGGTTAATAAAAATTTAGATATATATGATATATTATTATACTTTACATACTCTAGTTCTCCAAAACTCGTTGATCACCACATCAATCATCAAAATTTAGCATTGGTGATTCGAACAATTCGGTTATTTCATCTAAACAAAAAAAAGTATATTAGAATCACCAATAAGCCAATAAATAAACATAAAAATATTCAAAATATTACATACCGATCTCAATGTTTGCAATCTCTTCCAACGTTTCTTCAATATTATTCAATCCATCGGGACTACGAATCCAATCTTGAGTGCAAATAAGAGCTTCAACCATCTTCGGAGTGAGATAACTACAATATGGACTAATCATACGACCGTCGGTACTAAAAGCAGACTCTGAAGCAACTGTCGATACCAGAATAACCAAAAGATTTCGTGCCATCAAAGAAAGAATCTTATACTTTGAACCCGTCGTCTTCCACCAATACAAAATATCAAAGTTTTGAACATTCTCTTCACATTCTTCGGACAAATACTTCTCTAATTATGATTTTACTACACTCCCATGACTTTTACGTTTCAGATAATCTTGAAACAACCAATCATCAATACCATCCACACTATTAGCACTCAACACTTCACTTCCACTTGATTGACCCGGCTCAAAGGTAGTGTCATAACTTTAGACATCTTTTGCAGTGTTTGTTCGATGATATCCATCATATCTTTAGCTTCATGCTCCATATAAACTTTCTCAACTGCCCAACTTATCCATTCCATCTTGAGACGCAGATCAATAATAGTTGCAAGATAAATCAAAGGATTCATTATTTTGTAATCCCCCCAATACTTGCGAAACTTGTCTATCATCTTCAATGCAATTGAGCGAATCATCTCATTTTCGCTCATACTCATCACCTTAATACGTACTCCCACTGTAAATATCTCTTTCATGTATAAGATTTCGGTCACATACTGAGAACCAGAAATCTTCACAGTGGTATCATAAAAGATTTTTAAAAAAGGCAACAAAACACTTAGTCGTGACCAATCTTCTTCTGAAGGCACCACTTTTCCATTCTTTTTTAGTTCATCCACATACTTCTCATCCTGCAACTCAAACAAATCAAAAGCTTTCTTGACTTTTAAAGTAGACTCCAACATAATATAAGTGGAATTCCATCTTGTTTCCACATCCAATTCAACACGTGTGTTTGTAGGGAGTTTTTGCTTCTCCAAACAACTTTTGAAACGTTGGAATCTCAGGAAAGAAAATCTTACATAATGAACCACTGAGCGGATTCGGCAAATAGAAACATCCATATCTTGCAAACCATCTTTCACTATCAAGTTCAATATATGAGCACCACAACGCATATAAAGATATTCACCATCTAAGACACATCTACCCCAAACTTTTAATCTATCTCTCAAGTATCTCATCCCCGTATCATTAGCACTTGCTAATGGAAGGAAATCATTGACTCAATCAAAGATCAATATTCGACAGTATCAAATCTACGTGATTGCTTGTAATATGTAACAACCTCATTTATCTTCTCTTGTAATCCCTTAGATATAGCACTTATCTTCTGTATATATTATTGACTTACATTACGTATCAATGCAAGAGAGAACATTATTCCTCACATGGTATCAAGAGCCTCGTATATTGCGACATCCTAATTTTTTCGGCCCTCTTCCTTTCTACGCTTCTTGACCAAGCTCCCAGCAATGGCTACTGAGCATACCTCCTCCAACACTCAGATGAATGATAACGTCACACCATTCGACACCGACAACCCACAATACACTTTGATTAATGTCAACATCTCTAATGTCACCAAGCTCACCTCGATGAATTACATCACATGGAGTGTACAACTCCGAGCTCTTCTTCAAGGATATAACCTTGACAGATTTCTCGATCCTGTCTGCTCCAACGCCGACCATCACCGCAAACAATGTTTCGGTCCCAAATCCGGCTTATACTCCATGGTTTCGGCAAGACGGACTTGTCTTCTCGGCATTGCTTGGTTCTGTTTCCGCATCTTGTCAGGCGTTAATTGCTTCAGCTCGTTCTTCTGGTGATACCTCGGTCACCCTCTCCGCGACATATGGTCGTTCAAGCCGCGACCACATCAAGCAAATCAAGGAACAACTTCGCCGACACTCAAAAGGGACCAAATCCATTGACGAATATATGAATTTCTTCAAAGTCAAGAGTGATGAACTTGCACTTCTTGGGAAGCCAATGGACTTTGAAGATCTCCTCGATTTAATCCTCGCCGGCCTAGGAGAGGAATACAAATCCATTAAAGATGTTGTTCAAGCAAAGAACACCACCATCTCTTTTGTTGAATTAATGAAAAGCTCATCAGCGCAAAAGTTGATCTTCTCACCACTTCTCTTGAAGTCTCCGGTTTTCCAGTCACTGCTAACATGGCACAACAGAAATCCAAACCCTCTTGGCATCAAAAAACTCGACAAAACTCGCAGGATACGCGTCCATCTCGAGCCCCGACCAATCCTCCTCGTGGCTACCAAGGTAAATGCCAAATATGTGGTATACAGGGCCACAGTGTAAGATTTTGCCGACATCTCCGAACTTCTGCGGGGTCCTCCAATGTCTTACCACCATCGAACTCTCGCAACAACTCCTGGCAGCCAATGGCGCATCCTACAATAATCTCTCCACCGACTCCCTCTTGGCTCCTCGACTCCGGTGCTTCACACCACATCACCACGGATCTGCACAATCTCTCCCTTCATGAACCATATCGTGGAGGAGACGAGGTTGTCATCGGCGATGGTAAAGGGCTAATGATCACACACACTGGTTCTATGTCTTTACCCTCTTCCTCTCGATCCTTAACCTTAAACAATGTTTCTTCATGTTCCTGCTATTCATAAAAACCTTATATCTATCAACCAACTATGTGTTGGTTTAGTGCTCTATGATGTACTGTTTGCGATCTTTACTTAAATACATTTGATGTATTGACACTTTCTATAGTTTATGGATGAGTGTTTGATTCATTGCGTGCATGCTTTAATATGTTATGAAATCCATGTATTGTTATGAACAATACTAAACTCCCCAGTCATGTATCGTTGTGGGAATAATGATATAACAAGACTAGTATGATGTGTGATTGATGATCATATAGATGATCATAGGTATTGGATACGATCACAGTCATAGGTATTCGTTGGAGAACGGAATACTGGATGACCCGCATGAGATTGTCACATGGACTAGCGTCATGACTTGAATCTCATACGGCGATTCCATGATTGGATCCTAAGACCTGAGATATCTACGGAATCCAACATGAGGAGTTTCATGCTTTGAATACGTCAAACGTCCTGCATAACAGGAGGACTATAAAGGCGTGTATCAGGTACGAAACGAATCATGTGCAGGATTGTAGATAGTCAAGACGGGATTTATACCTCTCGTAAAAGAGAGAGATATCGCTGGGCCCCTCGTGTGAGCGAGACTATAGAAATGTGTGGCCACACTATAGACGAACGTCGTCTATTTCAGACAGTCGAACTCAGTGAACGAGAAAGCAGTCGAATCAGATAAGATGGCTTATCCATGCCTTATATTCGACATATGATATCGTGATACAAAAGGATCATCAACCGGAATCATCTTTGGCGTTCGTAAGATCAAGAACAAACTCTATTCGAGATAGGTAGTCATAGTGTCTTGCTAGAGACCGCCTATGACTTGTATATCCGGAATAGAGATTTCGGGTTATACTGCTATATCGAATGAGCCTACAGGGTCACACACGCAGGGAAGGACAAATTCACAAGAAAACGTCGAGAAATCTGGACAATAGGTCCGGACCGTTCGGTCTAGGTGTAGACCGAATGGACCAAAGCATCTAGTCCGAACGGACCAAGTTGTTGGACCGAACGGACTAGAGAGTCCAGTCCGAACAGACCAAGTGTTGGATCGAACGGACTGACCAGTCCGAACGAACGGACTGAGTTATGTGACTGGTTCGAACGGACCAAGTGTCCAGACCGAACGGACTACTAAGCAGTCCGTTCGGTCTGGGTTTCAGATTTAATTTAAAATCTGAAATTAGGGTTAATCACTTTTAAAAAAAAGGAGAAAATTAACCCTAATAAGTGGTGGCCGACCTAGAGAACTTCAAGAGACCTTTTTGGAGAGTCTAGAGAGTCCAAGAAGTGATCTAAGTCACGTTTTCTCAAAGCACATCATCGAATAGAAGATTCGAGTCCTAGCAGACAAGTTCCAAAGGTTGAAATCCATCCCGAGGTGTGGATACGTGTAGAGGGTGAGGTATTCTTCCTCCCTTTTGTGATCGAACGAGTTCTTCAATTGAAACAGACCCCGAATCGATTGGCGTAAGCGTTCTTACTCTTCTACGAATCATAGAAGCATGGTTTGAATCCATGTTTGCTTTGATACTATGCATGAATTGATTGTAAATCTAGAGTAGATTTCGTGTTCTTTCTTGCATAGTGTGCAAGAGGCTTCTGTTGTGAGTTCACAGGCAAAAACCGGGAGGAAATCGGATCTGAATCGGGGCCGAAATGACGAAGAACGTGATCTGATCGCGTTTTTCCGCCTAGACCGAACGGTCTGGTCTCTGGACCGGACGGTCTAGAGTTCTTTGTTTCTCTGGACCAGATTATCCAGTCCGAACGGACCAATTGTTGGACTGAACAGACTAGATGATCCAGTCCGAACGGACCAAGATGTTGAACCGAACGAACTATGGTGTCTAGACCGAACGGACTACTTACTCAGTCCGTTCGTTCTAGGTCACTGGTCCGATAGAGACGGACCGAAGGGGCGAAAGTCCGGACCATTGGTCTGGACCGAACGGTCTGGACAGAGACCGAACGGACTGAACAGTCAGACCGAACGGACTGACTAGTCCAGACGGAACGGACCGAATTCACGTGGACCGACCGGTCTATGTCCCGGGTGAAACCAAAATTTTGGTTCTTCATTTTGTGATCTGATTTGAGCAAAAGTAGCTGAATCCAATCAACTGTGATTCAGAACAACATGATTCAATCTTATGGATGGTCCATAGTGAATGAATGCATGTAACTTAATCGAGATATTAGATATGCTTGATTGAGTGGGAGCTTCGAGATTGGGATTACATAATCGAGTGGATGGTCCATTCGAATTATGTTAATCATTGCACAGAAACCGGTTAGATCTAGGAGTTCTACGAGTAAAGCACTTGTCAAGGCCTCGATCGTACGTGTCATGGGCTATGCCAAAGCTGGGTGTGTCGTATTATCTTGGTGAGGCAAGATGGAGAAATGGTGGTTCTCATAGCTTGAAAGTAGATGCTTGATCTAAGTGTGGTTTCGAAAATCCCTTATTTATGTAATGTTAAACGTGTATCTCCCATTACTAGAGCGCCTGTCAAGGCATCGATCGTCCGTAACACGGGTCATGCCAAAGCTGAGCATGCCGGATTATCTTTGTGAGGCAGGGTAGGAAATCGTGGTTCCTACAGGTTGAATATGGTTTATCTTGGGTTAAGTTGTCAAGTTTTGACTTGAAACTTAATGGTACAGATGAGACAAGTATGCAATGATATTCGAAATCATAGTCTCATAAAGGATCTAAGAGTCATATTGGATATGATTGACATTAGAAGTCTACCTAAATAGCATAAGGATCCAAGAGTCATATTGGATATGATTGACATTAGATGTCTACTTAAATAGCATAAGGATAAGTGTAACAATTTATTCTTGTGTGAAATACGGATCTTAGTCCCATATAGAAAATAATTGTAGGGTTAGTTTTCTTTATGAGAATACAGCTTGTGTATGCATCTATGTTGTCATTGGTTGATGATAGACTAGCTGGTAGTAGATCATGGATATGTTGACATTGATTGATGATGGACTAGCTGGTAGTAGATCATTGATAGAATCTGCACTTTGTTTTTGTTCGTTCTGTTTTGTCTTTTTTGTAGGACATGGCGTCAACCGGTAGCGTACCGAGTTTGACGATGCGATCTATCCTTGAGAAGGATAAGCTGACCGAGACGAACTTCTTAGACTGGTATCGGAACTTGAGAATTGTTCTCAAGCACGATAAGAAGTCGTACGTCCTGGAAGGGGCTCTACCACCAGAGCCTGCGGCCAACGCCACGAGAGCCGTCAGAGATGCTTGGTTGAAGCATCAGACTGACGACAATGAGATCTCCT
>NW_010965216.1:1356163-1357054 GCF_000463585.1 Tarenaya hassleriana
CGTGTTTGATATGATCAATCAGCTCAAGACCATGTTTGAAGAGGTAGCGCGTACTGAAAAATACAAGACGCTGAAAGCTCTGGTGAAGACGGAGATGCCGAGAGGTAGCTCTGTCAACACCCACGTCCTCAACATGAGAGCTCATGTTGAAGAACTTGAGCGTATGGGAGTGAAGCTCGATGGTGACTTGGTTGCAGACTTGATCCTGATGTCATTGTCCGACACTACAAAAAAACAGTTATATAGCGACAGAAAAATCCGTCGCAAATACAAAGGAAATCCGTCGCAATTAAGAATTTGCGACGGAAAGCGACGGACTTATTTCCGTCGCTATAGCCCTGTCGCAAACGTATAACGGTCGTTAATCCGTCGCATTTTTGCGACGGAAGAAATCTGCGTTTTGCGACGGAAAGCGACGGAAGAAATCTGCGTTTTTGCGACGGAAGAAATCTGCGTTTTGCAAATGTTTTAAAATTTAAAAAAAATATAAAAAAATTATATACTATATATACACGTACATATATACATTTTCACATACACATACACCTATATACACATACATTCATACACAAACATTACACACATACAAATATATATACACATACATACATATATATACACATATTTTTATATAAACATACTCATATATACACAAACACATATACACATTCACACATATACACATATACACATACATAAATACTCATACATATATACATTTCACAAACACATACACATACACATAAACACACACATATTCACATATATTCATATACACATACAATCACATATACATACACATACATATTCACATTCACATATATACACATACACATACATAAACACACACACATACACATTCACACATATATACACATTCACTTACACACA
>NW_010965216.1:1357343-1358585 GCF_000463585.1 Tarenaya hassleriana
ACATACATACATACATACATACATACATACATATATACATTCATACATACATACAATACACACACATTAACAACACATAAACATACATACACACAAAATATACATACACATATATAATCCATATATACTCATATATACATATTCACACTCATATACATATACACATACCTTGATATATCTTGGAGATATTTTGGAGGAAAACAATGTTGGAAAAAAATTGGAGAAGATTAAGATTTTTTTTTTTGGAAACTTCAAAGTCTGAAGAAAGAAGACGAAGTCGGTGCTTTTATTTCGTGTTGCGACGGAAATTACCGTCGCCATCCGTCGCAAAACGAAATAAAAACCGCGAAAATTTGAAAATTTTCATCGAAAATAACGAAATAAATGAAATTAGTATTTGCGACGGAAATTTCCGTCGCCATCCGTCGTAAAACGAAATAAAAACCGCGAAAATTTGAAAATTTTCATCGAAAATAACGAAATAAATGAAATTAGTATTTGCGACGGAAATTTCCGTCGCAAATCCGTAGCTAATTCTGAAAAATAAATAAAATAAATTAAAAATAATTAAAATTAGCATTTGCTACGGAAATTTTCGTCGCAAATAATATTTATTATTGCGACGGCAACGTCTCCGTTGCATTCCGTCGCAAATTTTCGACGGATTTTACGACTCTTTAAGACGTAAAAATTTTTCCCGCATTCCGTCGCTAAACCGTCGTATTCCGTCGTAATTTTGTATGCGACGGAATTTTCCGTCGCAAGTTCCGTAGCTATACGAGAATTTTCTTGTAGTGCGAGGACTATAACCAGTTCGTTATGCAATACCATATGCACGTGATGACTAAGAGCTTAGCCGAACTGCATGGGATGCTGAAATCGACTGAGCAGAATATCGTGGTGTCCAAGACTGTGCTTGCTGTGGAAAAAAACTCCAGCAAGAAGCGGCGGGGTAAAGCCAAGAAAAAGGTGGCGAAAAAGGCAAAAGTTGCCTCTACGTCTAAGCCTAAACCCGATAAGGGTGACTGTCATTACTGCGTAGTGTCTGGACACTGGAAGCGTAATTGTCACCTTTACTTGGAGGATCTGAAGGACAAGAAGCTTGGTGAAGCTTCTGCCTCATGTATCCACGTTATAGAGGTTAACATCTGTACTATATCTTCATGGGTATTAGATACCGGCAGTGCCTCACACATTTGTGGAAATGTGTAGGGATTAAGAAGAAGTAGGATGCTAGCTAAG
>NW_010965216.1:1359175-1360770 GCF_000463585.1 Tarenaya hassleriana
GGTCTTCTGGATTCATTTGACTTTGAGTCTCTTGAATCTTGCGAGTCTTGTTTGATGGGCAAGATGAATCATCCTTTCAAGGGTAAGGACAGAGAGCGATAGAGTTATTGGACCTAATACATAGTGATGTATGCGGACCAATGAGTTGTCCAGCTAGAGGAGGTTATCTGTATTTCGTTACGTTCACTGAAGATTTCAGTCGATACAGTTATGTCTATTTGATGAGACATAAGTCTGAAACACTTGAAATGTTCAAGGCTTTCAGAAACGAAGTACAGAACCAGCTTGGCAAGACGATCAAGATACTTCGATCGGATCGTGGTGGCGAGTATATGAGCCAAGAGTTCACTGACTATCTGGTTGATTGTGGTATTGTATCACAATTAACTCCTCCTGGAACGCCACAGTGGAATGACGTATCTGAACGGAGGAACCGAACACTGTTAGACATGGTTCGGTCGATGATGAGTCAGACAGATCTTCCGAAGTCCTTTTAGGGCTATACTTTAGAGACCGCTGCGTATCTGCTGAACAGGAATCCAACGAAGTCGGTTGAAACGACACCATGTGAGATATGGATGGGGAAGCGTCCCGCGTTGTCGTTTGTCAGAATTTGGGGTTGTGACGCTTATGTGAAGCGTCAGATGACTGATAAATTATCCTTCAAATCTGATAAGTGTTTATTTGTAGACTACCCTAAGGAAACTAAGGATTACTACTTCTACATTCCGACAGAGAATAATGTGTTCATTGCTAGGAATGCGACTTTTATGGAGCAAGAGTATGTCTCCAAAAGAGTCAGTGGGAGTAGGATCGAACTTAGGAAAGTTCAAGAGATACAAGTAGACGCTGAGCCGAGTGAACAAGTTGAAGAAGTTCAACCTGTTTCACTCCCGGTTGTGACTCAACCTTCGACGAGTGAACCTCGGAGATCAGGCAGGATTCGCCAAGAGCCTGTGAGATACGGATTTCTCGTGATTGGGAATGAGGAGCTCATGTTATTGGAACATGATGAGCCTACCACATACCCAGAGGCTATGGCGAGTTCCGATTCCGAGAAATGGCGCGAGGCTATGAAGTCCGAGATGCAATCCATGGCAGACAACCAAGTATGGACTCTGGTTGATGCATCTGAAGGGATAAAACCCATCGGATGCAAGTGGATCTTCAAGAAGAAGACCGGCATGGATGGCAACGTGCACACGTATAAGGCACGACTTGTGGCGAAAGGATTCCGTCAAATTCATGGTATTGACTATGATGAGACATTTTCGCCCGTAGTTATGCTGAAGTCAATCAGGATCCTACTTGCCATAGCCGCATATTACGACTATGAGCCGTCAGATTCATGGTATTGACTATGATGAGACCTTTTTGCCCGTAGTTATGCTGAAGTCCATCAGGATCCTACTTGTCATAGCCGCATATTATGACTATTAGATATGGCAAATGGATGTCAAGACCGCGTTCCTTAAAGGGAACTTGACCGAGGATGTGTACATGACACAACCCGAAGGTTTTGTCGATCCAAGGAACCCGAGGATGGTGTGCAAGCTTCAGAGGTCCATTTATGGACTGAAGCAGGCTTCGAGGAG
>NW_010965216.1:1360833-1369038 GCF_000463585.1 Tarenaya hassleriana
AACGAAGATGAGCCATGTGTTTACAAGAAGGTCAGTGGGAGCACGGTTGTATTTCTAGTGCTGTACATGGATGGCATTCTCCTTATAGGGAATGACGTTCCTACCTTGGAAGACGTTAAGTCTTGGCTAGGAACACAGTTTTCTATGAAGGACTTAGGAGAAGCGGCCTATATTCTAGACATCAAGATCTATAGAGATAGATCGAGGCGTCTTGTAGGATTGTGTCAGAGTACTTACACCGATAAGGTCTTGAAACGGTTCAAGATGCAAGATTCCAAGAAAGGAACCTTACCGATGAGTAGTGGCACAATTCTCTGCAAGAGTCAGTGTCCTGCGACACCTGATGAGCGAGAACGCATAGATCGTATTCCATATGCTTCGGCGATTGGATCGATCATGTATGTCATGCTTTGTACTCGACCGTATGTATCCTATGCGTTGGGCATTACGAGTAGATACCAGTCAGATCCAGGTGAGTCGCACTAGATCGCCATCAAGAACATCCTGAAATACTTGAGAAGGACTAAGGATGTGTTCTTGGTATACGGTGGGTCGGAAGACGAGCTCGCTGTAAAGGGTTACACCGATGCTAGCTTCCAGTCAGACCCGGATGACTACAGATCGCAGTCTGGCTATGTTTTCTGCTTGAACGGAGGCGCTGTTAGCTGGAAGAGTTCCAAGCAAGCGACCGTTGCAGATTCTACTACAGAACCTAAGTATATTGCAGCGTCGGACGCAACAAAGGAATCTGTTTGGATCAGAAAGTTTGTTGGTGACTTGGGTGTCATTCCTAGTGCTGATAGCCCCATTGCTCTATATTGCGACAACAATGGAGCAATCGCACAAGCGAAAGAACCCAGATCCCATCAACGATCCAAACACATACTCAGACGATTTCACCTTATCAGGGAGATCATAGACAGAGGAGACGTGTACATTTGAAGAGTGTCGACAAATGACAACATTGCCGATCCGTTGACGAAGCCTCTCCCTTCGTCAACGCATAAGGGTCATGTTAGGGATATGGGCATTAGATGTTTAGCAGTCCATGATTAGAGCAAGTGGGAGATTGTTGGTTTAGTGCTCTATGATGTACTGTTTGCGAGCTTTACTTAGATACATTTGATGTACTGACACTTTCTATAGTTTATGGATGAGTGTTTGATTCATTGCATATTGTGCATGCTTTAATATGTTATGAAATCCATGTATTGTTATGAACAATACTAAACTCCCTAGTCATGGAACATTGTGGGAATAATGATATAACAAGACTAGTATGATGTGTGATTGATGATCATATAGATGATCATAGGTATTGGATACGATCACAATCATAGGTATTCGTTGGAGAACGGAATACTGGATGACCCGCATGAGATTGTCACATGGACTAGCGTCATGACTTGAATCTCATATGGCGTATTGGATACGATCACAATCATAGGTATTCGTTGGAGAACGGAATACTGGATTGACCCACATGAGATTGTCACATGGACTAGCATCATGACTTGAATCTCATATGACGGTTGCATGATTGGATCCTAAGACCTGAGATGTCTACGGAATCCAACATGAGGAGTTTCGTGCTTTGAATACGTCAAATGTCCTGCGTAACAGGAGGACTATAAAGACGTGTATCAGGTACGAAACGAATCATGTGCAGGATTGTAGATAGTCAAGACAGGATTTGTACCTCTCGTAAAAGAGAGAGATATCGCTGGGCCCCTCGTGTGAGCGAGACTGTAGAAATGTGTGGCCGCACTATAGACGAACGTCGTCTATTTCAGACAGTCGAACTCAGTGAACGAGAAAGCAGTCGAATCAGATAAGGTGGCTTGTCCATGCCTTATATTCGACATATGATATCGTGATACAAAAGGATCATCAACCGGAATCATCTTTGGCGTTCGTAAGATCAAGAACAAACTCTATTCGAGATAGGTAGTCATAGTGTCTTGCTAGAGACCGCCTATGACTTGTATATCCGGAATAGAGATTTCGGGTTATACTGCTATATCGAATGAGCCTACAGGGTCACACACGCAGGGAAGGACAAATGCACAAGAAAACGTCGAGAAATCTGGACAATAGGTCCGGACCGTTCGGTCTAGGTGTGGACCGAACGGACTAGAGCATCTAGTCCGAACGGACCAAGTTGTTGGACCGAACGGACTAGAGAGTCCAGTCCGAACGGACCAAGTGTTGGACCGAACGGACTGACCAATCCGAACGAACGGACTGAGTTATGTGACTGGTTCGAACAGACCAAGTGTCCAGACCGAATGGACTACTAAGCAGTCCGTTCGGTCTGGGTTTCGGATTTAATTTAAAATCCGGAATTAGGGTTAATCACTTTAAAAAAAAGGAGAAAATTAACCGTAATAAGTGGTGGTCGACCTAAAGAACTTCAAGAGACCTTTTTGGAGAGTCTAGAGGGTCCAAGAAGTGATCTAAGTCACGTTTTCTCAAAGCACATCATCGAATAGAAGATTCGAGTCCTAGCAGACAAGTTCCAAAGGTTGGAATCCATCCCGAGGTGTGAATACGTGTAGAGGCGAGGTATTCTTCCTCCCTTTCGTGATCGAACGAGTTCTTCAATTGAAACAGGTCCCAGATCGATTGAGGTTAACGGTCTTACTCTTCTATGAATCATAGAAGCATGGTTCTAGGGTTTTATTAAAATTTTGGTTTTCATCCGCTGTGCAAACCCTAGAATCGATCTCTTAGGAATAGGATTCGCTGATGAGATCCCAGGAAACCCAACACTATGTTCCTCTAACGATGTCTCTGTTGAATTTTTCTCTGACCAATTTCAGGTGAAGGATCGCAAAACGGGAACAACAATGGTCTGCGGGCGGCCTAACCATGGTGTGTACGAATGGCCTTTCCTTTCCCACAAGTCCACCTCATTACCCCGAGCCTTTCCCACTGTCAAAACATCTCTCTTTCAATGGCATCACCGTTTAGGTCATCCCTCGAGTGAGGTCCTTAATAAAATCGTGTCGTGTTTTTCTCTTCCTACGTCCAACAAATCGAGTCTACCGTTGTCTTGTGATTCATGTTTCATCAATAAAAGTCATAAACACTCATTCTCAATCTCCACCTTGTCCTCTTCTCGACCACTTGAAATCTTGTTTTTCGATGTATGGACATCTCCCGTTTTATCATTTGATGGTTACAAATATTATTGTTATATTTGTTGATCATCATACACGATATACATGACTGTACCCACTTAAAAATAAATCCGATGTCCATCAAATTTTTGTTAAGTTTAAAGCCCTCGTCGAAAATCGATTTCAAACCAAAGTCATCTCACTCTATTCGGATAACGGGGGAGAGTTTATTTCTCTCAAACATTTCTTATCTTCTCATGGTATTTCATTCAAGGATGAAACACATTGCGATTGATTATCATTATATAAGGAGTTTAGTCCAAGCCAAACAACTACGAGTCTCACATGTCTCTTCATCCAATCAACTTGCCGATGGCCTTACGAAACCATTACCGCAAACTCGCTTTGAAGATTTGTGACTCAAGATCGGAGTCTCACCCGACACCACTCTTGAGGGGGCGTAATGGAAGGAAATCATTGACTCAATCAAAGATCAATATTCGACAGTATCAAATCTACGTGATTGCTTATAATATGTAACAACCTCATTTATCTTCTCTTGTAATCCCTTAGATATAACACCTATCTTCTGTATATATTATTGACTTATATTACGTATCAATGCAAGAGAGAACATTATTTCTCACACTTGCATTGTCTACTGTAACAGAGAACACTTTGTCGATTCCCCAGTTAAGTAAACATCTTTCAACTGTCTTCGCAATTATATAACCGGAATGACTAGTTACTTGACAAAAATTGATGATTTTCTTCTGTAACATCCAATCACTATCAATGAAATGTGCCGTCAAAGACATGTAGATAAGATTATGAGTGGATGTCCATAAATCTGTGGTAAGGCAAACACCAGCCGTATAACTTTTGAAAAACTTTTTCAGCTTATTCTTCTCCTCCACATACAGATTCAAACAATCACGAACTAAAGTCCTTCGAGACGGTATTGAAAATAAAGGTTGAAGCGCATGTGTATAATCTTCAAACCCTTTCTTTTCTACATGTCGGAAAGGCAACTCATCTATAATTATCATTCTCGTCAATGCCTTACGACACGCATCCTGATCAAATTGCACATAAGAGGGGGAACTATCTACTTCATCAACCTCCCTTTTCAATCGATAATGCAAAGTTACTTGTTTTTTCGTCTTCTCCTCATGCTTCTCATCAGGTATATCACGTACTAAACGCGAACAAGTTTTCAAGTGATTAAGCATTGCACTAGTGGTGCTCCCCCTTTTTGTTCGGCAACTAATCAATCCAGAACAATGATTGCATCTAGCTTTCAATCCTTCATTTGTTTTTTCAAAATGATCCCAAACATGTGATCGAGGTCTAGGTACCTGAGATCCAACGTTCTCGTCACTTGCCGGCACAGACACTGAGTTTGTCTCCTCTGTAATCGGGACTGAATTGTTGATAGGCGTCTTTGAGTTTTCTGCTACATACTCCATCTAAACAAAAAAAATAAAAAAATAATGAGTTCCACAAAATTAGCGGAATACAAGAAGCCTACAACTCCAGCAACACTCTCTTTCCACTTGCATCAACAATCTTTTCCGTCCCTACCTATCAATTCCATCCCGATATGTTCTTAATACCCACATAAAGGAAAACAACAACCAAACCTATAAGATTCCACTAGAAACAAGAAGCAGAACACCGATGTTCCAGAAACTTCCAGATCAGAGAACTTAAACAAGAAAAATTGGATGTCAATCTTTTGCATGAAACCCTAAGGACAGTAACACTCACAAAGACACAACTAGCGATCCTGACAAATGCGTCAGAAGGTACCGTTAGACAGCTCGCAGAAAGCCTTCAAGTTAAGAGTGAGATGAGAGGTGAGCCGAGCAGCAACAACCACACTGTGCAATCGGCGACGGAGCGTGGAGGATTGTGGAGGACAGAGGCGGGGGAGCACCGCCGGAGGAGAGCGGAGTGACGTAGCTGCGGAGGCGAAGGCAGAAGAACAGAGAATTAGCAGAGACTGAGAGAGGGGGAGAGAGAGACAAAGAAGGAAAGCGGCAGCAGAAGAAGAACTCACGTAGGAGTGTTCTTGACAAAACCCTAACTTAAGTTTTATTTTTTATAAAGTTATCCTTACATATAAACTAATTACAAAACTAGCCATATATTTTTAATATTACTAAAAAGTACGGATCAGATTGAATATATCGGATATTTTTATTTTGATATCCGTATCCGATCCGTATCCGACAAATATTTTGAAACCAATATCCATATCCGATCTGTGGATTCCGGATATCCGAATTTTCGATTCAGATACGAGTTGAATAACAGATCGGATCGGTTTTTCCGGATATTATGTACATCCCTAGTTGTAGCATAGAATCTCTCCTTACAATCAGAATTCACTGTCTCACCACTAATGAAACGACACGTGTCCGTAGATTTCCTCATTCGCTCCTTTGTCACCTATTTTACCCGTCACCGCTCCGTCAGTTTAGCGGAAAGGTCACTCCACACCAGATTTCGCACGTTCGGTTTCTCCAGCTCCGTCCCGAAACCAACTTCTCTCCTCCTCCTCCTCTCTCTCTCTCTCTCTCTCTCTCTCTCTCTCTCTTTACAAATCAGAGATTTCATCTCTCTCTTTCGCAAATGCCTCTACGACGATCTTTCTTCTCTCGGAGTTTCTCGCGGTCGTTCGGGGACCAGCAAGGGGAAACCGTGGGGGCGATGGCGGCCGCCGATGCGGAAGAATCGTCCTCGCCGCCTCCTCCGCCTCCGGAGTCTGAGATTACCGGGTCATGGTCCGCGATGCTCCCGGAGTTGCTTGGAGAGATAATACGTCGCGTTGAGGAGACCGAGGACCGGTGGCCGCAGCGGCGGGATGTCGTCACCTGCGCCTGCGTTTCGAAGAAGTGGAGGGAGATCACCAGGGAGATTGTTAGATCTCCTGATACCTCCGGCAAAATCACCTTCCCTTCTTGTCTCAAACTGGTAGATTTCTCCTGTGGTCCCCCTCTTCGATTTCTGTTCTCTCTTTCCGATTTGATTATACGGGGTATCTCTGGCGATTCTGGTTGATGAGTATCGACGGCTGATCTAGATTCGGTAAATTTACACGTTAGTTTGAATGGTTTAGTGTTTGCTCTGTTTGATTAGGGTTAAACAGCATCTCCCTGAAGTCTGTATAATTGATTTCCGTATTTTTCCCATTCTGGAATTTTGTCCACAGAAATTGGGGATATGGCAAAGTTTGGTGTTTATAGCATTTGAGGAATATAGTTGAACAAACTTCGTCAGCTAATATATGACCTTGCTGCACAATTTGGTGGAATGCTTAGGAGAATTGGTTGGCAATCGTATCGGTTTCTACAAAATTCTTGGGAAAATTTTGTTATCTGTATTGGGGAAATAGATTGTGTGCAACAATTCCTAGCTCTTTTCTTCTTGTGTCCCCTTTTAGTTGTGAAGTTTTCACAATAAGGTTACAAGATTTTAGCGATTAAATGGTGTCGATTCTTGACATTGTATGCCACTGATATGCCTCAATTTCATATCTTTAACAATGATGCTATCTGCTTGTATTACATTCAAACTCAATGTGGCCTCTCCATTTGTTAAAATCCGAAATGGGTAACTGAGATCTGTTGGTTCTCTCCGTGATGCAGCCAGGTCCCCGAGATTTTCCGAATCAGTGTCTTATAAGGCGGAACAAGAGGACATCGACTTTGTTCTTGTATCTTGCTCTTACTCCATGTAAGTAACCATTTTTATTACTGGGTATGTTTCTTCATCCAAGAGAATTGTAGGACCCTCATCAGCTACATTATGCATGCATTAGAAGTGAGTCTGTGTTTTTGTGTGTGTGTGTGAGAGAGAGAGAGAGAGAGAGAGAGTTGACTCAGTCAAAGCCTGAAAATATGACTTTGTTTGTGGCTTAGTCAGGTCTGGTTGTGAGTGAGAATGATGTTATGACTTTGCTATAGAGATAGAGATTTCTGCGTGTCTCAGTCTTTCATCCGACAATCTATTGAAGTGGTCAATGAAGAAACTTCCCAACCAATCATGTTATAAATGTTGACCACTGTTATAACTTTTTTTTAATCCAATTTTTAGAGTCTCAGATTTGTAAGGGCGTTACAGTTTTTCATGTCCTTTGTATCATGGAAGACATAAAAAGCATTAAAGGAATCGTTCGATTTTATACAGTTAAAGTAAATTTGATAATTGACACATTTGTGTCTTTTTTTGGTTAACAGCATTCACTGACAAGGGGAAGTTTCTTCTGGCGGCCCGAAGGTTCAGAAATGGTGCTTATACTGAATACATAATATCCCTTGATGCTGATGATTTCTCTCAAGGAAGCAACGCTTATGTCGGAAAATTAAGGTAAAAAAACTCTATGCAGCAGACTCTGTTTTTGCCCTATCTTTGTAAACCCGAGAAGAAAACGTTTTTTTTTTTTTTCTGGCAGATCGGATTTCCTAGGGACAAACTTCACAATATACGACAGTCAACCGCCACACAGCGGGGCAAAACCATCAAGCCACAGGGCCAGTCGGAGATTCGCATCCAAGCGAATAAGCCCGCAAGTCTCGTCCGGCAACTTCGAAGTCGGGCAAGTCTCCTACAAATTCAACCTCTTGAAATCGAGAGGTCCGAGAAGAATGGTCTGCTCTGTTACTACATGCCCAGTAAATACATCCCTGAACCAGAAGCCGACCGATTCAGACAAACCCGAGGTAGGAGAAGGGTCTGGTGTGACGATACTGAAGAACAAAGCGCCGAGATGGCACGAGCATTTACAGTGTTGGTGCCTGAACTTCCATGGGAGAGTGACGGTGGCATCGGTCAAGAACTTCCAGCTGAGCCAGCCGAGTGGGAAAGGAGACGAAGAGACAGTGCTTCTGCAGTTCGGTAAGGTCGGTGATGATACTTTCACTGTTGACTACAGGCAGCCATTGTCGGCTTTCCAAGCTTTTGCCATCTGCCTTACCAGCTTTGGCACCAAATTAGCCTGCGAGTAGAACAAATAACAAAAAAACAGAAGAAAAAGCTCACCACTAAGCTAATATATATATATATATATATATATATA
>NW_010965216.1:1378182-1381074 GCF_000463585.1 Tarenaya hassleriana
AGGTGACCGTGCCTGTTTCCACTCCATCGAACGCCATCTTCTGTCAGTGGTCAAGATTAGTTTATGGAACGAGGATTAATAGAGGATAAGAGAGATAAGCTATTTGATGATCTTTTGAGATAAGACACACACATACACACATATATATATATATATACGTATATAAATATATACATACACATATATACATACATATAAACACACACACATATATACCATATATAAATATATATATACATACACATAAATATACATATATATAAATAATAAAAATACACATATACATACACATATACACATACACATATATATACACATGTACATATATATACGTATATAAATATACACATCCACACATATATATACATATATATATACATACATATAAATACACATATATATATATTAATACATATATATAAACATAAATATATATACATATACACATATACATACACATATATACATACATATATTTACATACATATAAACACACATATATATATATATATACCAATACATATATAAATATACATATATATACACACATATATATATCAATATATATATATCAATATATATATATATATCAATACATATATATATATATATACATACATACATATATTTATTAATTATTTATTTTTTATTTAATTTCTGACGTGGCGATGACATGGCGCGATGATTAGGAGAGATGTTGAGAATTTTGTCGTCACGTAGGATTTCCGTTTGTCTACGTGGCGGTTATTTGACGGTAGGTAATTTTTTGCCAATAATTTAAAAGTATAGAATTTATTTGGAAAAAAACCAATTGTATAGGTATTATTCAGTAATTTAAAAAATACAGGTATTAAATTGAGAATAGAAAAAAGTACAGGTATTTTACGGCGATTCTTCCTAATATAAACTATGTTACATGGACCAAAATGGTTATACAATTTGTTGTTAGGCGGCTAAAATATTTACATTAAGTATTATATTATACAAAAATTAGATAAATCCTTAAAATTTCAAGGGTAATTACCGAAAAATACACAAACCTATATTTTTTTTAAGCTAAAAAAAAATACTATGTACAATTGGTTTATTTCAAAACAAATCTCATATTTTTAAATTATTCACAAAAAAATCTCTAATTTCAAATAATCATATAGACAAACAGAAATACTATGTGATTGACGAAAAATTTAAAAATCTCTCATAATCATCGTCACACCAACATCACGCCAGAATTAAATAAAAAATTAATAAATAATAAATAAATTAATAAAATAAAAAATTAAATAATAAAAATATACACATACATATATATACATACACATTACTCGGACTAATAACAACACTATTAAAAAAAACTAAACAATCACAAAAAGAGAAAGGAACATTTTTTTTATTATTTTGATGAAAAAATTATAAGAAGAATGAAAGAGCATAAAAAAATGCTCTTTTTTTTTGGACCCTTTATTTTCCATCTAACGCTTTCTATGACCTCTTCTATACATCACCTCCTCCTCTTATGTACACAATATCACCTATCATCTGTTGCTAATCAAAAAAACCGGAGCCAACCCGAGCTGAATCCGATCTAACGTTCTCTGTACAGCGAGAGATCGGAGGCTCGGGAGCTCGGAAAAAGAATGAATGAACGAATCGTCCAAAGAGCCAAACCAGAAGAGACGGTCTTTTTTCTTTTCGAGCTTCTCAAAGGCTGTAATATCTCACAGAGTAGTCCAGGACTTCGCGGTTAGGGCAGATGATCTCCTTAACCCGGTTTCCGTTCTTGTAAATCTTGAACGTTGGCACTACCTTCACATTCTCTTCTCTACTTATCTCCGTCCATTTATCGATATCCACCTGAAAACACACAACAGATCACGTTTCAAGAAACTTGTCTGAATCCAACAGGAGATTTCTTGTTTCGTGTGTTTTCTCTCTACATTATACCTTGAGGAAGTTCAAGAACGGGTATCGGATGCAGAGAGCATCGACGAATGGAGATATCTCCTTGCACTGATCATCGGATGCCTTCATGAAGTGCACGACCGAAACTCCAGGCAAAGATACTGCAGCTTTGAACTGTTCAAGACTGGAGATTTCCTCCACTTCCCCGCCGAATCTCATGTTGGAAACATCGTCCCCTCGGGATTTTCTCAGAGCAACTTGTGCGTGAAACAGTGACTCGGCAATCTCCTTATCGTCTGGCAGTTCTCTCCTCACTGCCTCGTAATCCATCACTGCATTTCCCCATCTCTCCAACTACAAACAGCCCCCATATGAAGAAAACACTCTCAACTCATGATAAGGAATATGAAGCATTAGCTCTTTCTTTTACCTTGCTGTTTGCGGCAGCCCTTCGAAGCAATGCCTTAGTGTAGTTCGGTTGAAAATTCAGTGCTTGATCACAGTCTTCGATGGTACGTTCCCACTTCCCGAGCTTAAACCAACAAGCTGCCCGGTTAGAATACAACACCGAGTTGGTAGGATCATGTCTAAGGCCTTCTTCGTAAGCTGTAGATGCTTCTGTATATCTTTCCGATCTATAGAGCTCATTGCCACGGTTACGTGCACTAGTAACCAAAGTGACGGTATTGGCCAGCGTAGAAACTTCGTAGTTTCGTCGATCCAGTTCAACAGCTTTGGCAGAAGCTGTAGCTGCACTTTCGAACCTGCAAGTATTATACCTTATAAAATCTATCCATCAACTTCGGGTTTTTAAAGGGTTTTTTCCCTCCTAAACTCACCTTCCTAGTGCCAAATCGATCCGGGATTTGACGAAATGTGTATAAGCTTCACAAAGCATCCCGCAAAATCGTTTTTGCGAGCAAGACTCGGGGAAAGGCTCCACTTTCGGAACTTCTGATAGAATTGATCTAGCATCATCAAGCCGGTTCA
>NW_010965216.1:1381149-1388636 GCF_000463585.1 Tarenaya hassleriana
GTTCAGCATCATAAGCGCTTCCGCTCTACACAAAACTAGCTGAGAAAACACAGATACGTAAACAGTTCAAACCGGGGTTCTGTTTTTCAGTAAAGGTTTCGACTAATACGAGGATGGTCTTTAACCTGAGGCGAGAAGTTGGCTCCAGACAAGATAGCAGCATCAACTTCCTTCAACACAGTTCTCCAGTTACTATGCCCTCTGGCATCTGCACATTTGCTCAAGTGTTTGTCTATTGCCTGAAGATTTTGCACCTCTGAAGGATCCAATCGAAACCCGGGAAGACGAAAGTGTTTGTCGGCTTCTTCAACTTGGCCAATCCTACAAACAAAGTATGTACAAATCTGTCAATACCCTTTTGAAGCGATGAGCTAATGCAGAGTGATACATTAGAAATATTTACGGTTAACTGCATTCAAATCTTACAAGATTCTGTCAAAGAACCTTACAAGATTTATGGTTACGCGGCTGATAAACTTGATCATCCTTAATCAAGATTCGACATTCATGGAGTATACATTGTGAAAACACAGAATAGCAGCACTCACCGGATGAACAATGAGGCCAGACGCTGGTGAGCTCTTCCGTGGTTAGGATTAAATCTCAGAGCTTCTTCACAGCCTTTAATGGCTTCCCCTATCCGATTCAAACCCATCAATGCCGCCGCCCTATTGCTCATGTAAGACACGTTTCTCGGCGATAATTCTATTGCTCTGTCGTATAATCTCAACGCATCGGCAAAGTTACCCTTCTTGTACACTTCGTTCCCTATCCTATTCACTTCCACCGGATCAGCACTCGACATTGCGGCGGCAATCTCTCTCGGAGATCCTCCATCGCTGCCGCTCCGTTTTATGGTGCCTCGCACTACGCTTCCGTATCCGTAAACGCCCGTCCCAGATCCGATGATGTCTCTTCTTGTTCTCGGGGTCGCCGGCATGGTTGCTTTCAACCTTTGTGCCAGCTGCGAAATGTTTCCGGAAGGACGGAAGATAATCCCCGCCGGTGATGCGGCAGAAGAGCTTTGCCCCGAATTGTTACGCGGCTGAGTCGTGCCCGAGCCCGATCCTGTCTGACTCGCTCTGGGCCTCGGAGCCGCGGTCTTTGGGCTGCTCCCGCTCGCGGTCTTTGAACTGCTCCCAGCCGAGTTTGATCCTGCCTGACTCGCTCTGGGACTCGGAGTCGCGGTCGTTGGGATGCTCCCGCTCGACCCAGATGGATCGCCGGACTGAGTGCTCCGACCCGACTCAGGCCTTCTGTTGGCCGAGCGGGGTCCGAGCCTACTCGATACAGAACCCGAGGAGCTGGAACTGCTCGTACTGGTGTTGGTGGTCGTGGCGGGGCGGCCCCTTCGGTTTACGGGAATCGGGCTTTTTTACGTCGGGACTCGCTGAGTCACGGCGACGATCCGGGGGACCGTCGGAGGAGGCAGAATCTTTAGTGGGTTTCTTCGACATTTTCTCAAAATGGGAAGAAACCCAAAAAAGAGTCGATGAATCTCTCTCCTCTACTTAGGGTTTTGCTCCGGCAAGAAAGAAGCAGCAATGTCCTCCAATGGTGGAGGAATGGAACAACGACGGCGAAGTGCGAATTCGAAGAAGACGACAGAGAGAGGCCAATGCATCGACGGAGAGAGATTGGGACCTCGTGAATTTAGAGGAGAAGGCAAAACATGAATGTGAGTTCCTAGAGAGATAAAGTGGGTTTATCAGAGAGAGAAGGTTCACAGAACAGAAAGAGCAAAAGCGGGAGAAGAAGACGAACGACGAAATGCAAATTAAAAAAAAATAAATCTAATGATAATTTTTTCCCAAATTATTAGTAATATTTATATTTTATAACAGAATACGAAAAACTCGAAAAACAGTTACTCTGAATAAACTATTAAAAGAACGGTAAATTTACCATTTACATGCGTAGATAATCAACATCTTTCTAAATAAAAAACTGATAGGCATCGATTTATATGTATAATTATGTTGGTTATAACCTCTAATTTTACCAAATAATTTCAATATTTTATAATTTTATTGATATCATAATAGATTTAAAACTTTGTCCATATATATATATATATGGTTAGAAATGTCTGAAATAATATCCGGTTTACCTATTTTTTATATCTAAATAAAAAAATCAACTAAAATGAATACTTTAAGAATGGGGTTATCAATAATAATAATAATTTATTAAACTGTTGAAGGATAAAGTTTATATGTTTCTTGTTACTTGTTTCATTTTTAATGTATATTTTTTAACTATTAAAAATATTTTCAAATCAGAAAGAATAAAACTTACAAGAAGGAAGAAAAAAAAACCTGTCTTCGCGTTCCGTACGGCTGCATTCGATTTTGTACTTTGGTGCATAATCCCAAGGCCCACTCGCATCTCGTGGGAAATGACATCCACGCCCCTTAAATATGCACTAATTGTGAAAATCCAATGTAAAATATGTGCTATTAGACATATAAACTCTAAAAATCTATAAAAAAATATTCATTAAATGAATGATGACTATTCTTTTATGATAGTCTCTTGTCTACGCAATGATTAACATGATAATATCTTATCATTTCTTTCCAATATTCCGACTCTATGTTATTATTTTATATAAAATTCAGTCAATCATCAGAGTTGTTAAATATTTTAATATTTTATATATTTACCATATTATTTTATATTTTAAATATATTTATATGTTTAATTAATATTTAAAACAGTTTTTATGTATTTTATAATATTTTCAAAATTAATATATCTAATTGATGCATTTGATATATTTAATATATTTATACGAAATTCATATATTTAAATATTTTCTCATATTTTTCGGAAAATATTACTTGATATGTGTATTTTGGAATAAAGGAGATGGAGGGAGATTTTTTTTTTTTAAAAAAAAACAAACCATTCAGCATTTAACGAGAAATCTTTCTTTCTATCTCCGAATAATTTAATTGGCATGTAGGAAAACAAAAAATGAGGATGTAATTAAATAAGTATTAAAGTTTTTTTTTTTATATTGTTCACTTATAGTTATTGATAACGAAAAAAAAACAAATGCAAATGCTCTGAAATCCGACATGATTATTGAAAATGGCATAGTTGATTAATAAATTACTAAAGAGTCCGTTTTTAAAATCTTATATTTAATTAGTATTTTAAGGAGGCTAGTCAACAAATGCTCTGAAATCACATATCACATCATAGATTTCCTTGGAGTTCGGACCCTTGCAATTGGCTTCTTTCGCACGGTAGATTTCCTCCTCCATTTCCCAATACGGTTGTTTGGTGTATGTTAATTATTTAAATTAAATTATGTAAATTATCATTAATTTTATATGCATATTCCATTAAACAAAGCTGATTGTTTAATTATGACTACCTTCGAACTAATCTTCACTTTACAAGTAAAAGAACAATACTAATGTCGAAATATTGTTGTGTGTAAACATGCACGGATTAACTAATTTCACACACACACACACACATATATATATATATATATATATATATAACACCAACAATTATGTATACAATATGATACGCATTTTATATATAGTATATCATTGATGTAACGTATAAAGCATATAATATGAGAATAATTTCCATGCAAATATCTATTGTGCTCGGATTTTTACCATAACGAATCCATAAATGAGAACCCTTACTTGTTTGAGCATGTTATGATAACAATATCTAATATAATAGTACAAAAATAAAAAGTTTAGACGTGATAACCAATTTAACATAGAAAGCCTCTTTGGTGTGGGGAATAAAAACCACGAGACCGTAGTCTAAAAATATATCCACTATAATATTTAAAATTTTAGGTTACAATGTCCACACTACATTCGCTAATAGACAAGAGATACAACACCGAGATTTCTGAATATTAACTCAATATTCAAACCTCAATAAATCCAGAAGAGCAAAATATAACTTAAATAGCAAGATAACCCCATAATTTATGATTCCGACAACCAAATTCTAATCTCTTCATAGCAATCAAAAGCTCAAAAGGTCAAGAATAAACATACCAAATTTCAGTACAAAAGGAGAAGATATGACCATCCGAATTTGTAGACCACTCGTACATATGTGGATGGATCCTCAATGATGAACAATTTTGATAAAACCTTTGTTTCTCTAATTTTTGAACGTTAAGATCACAAATCCCACTGGACAATCTAGAAAAATGAGTGTAGAAACTCTCCTCTCAATTTTAGATTGATCGAAAAAGAAATGGGCATCCGATCGGACGTTTGATCACAACTGTACAAAATTATTTTTTTCACTCTTTCTTTGCTTTCTTTCTTTCTTTCTTTCTTTCTTTTTCTCTTTCT
The DNA here is from genome assembly GCF_000463585.1 of Tarenaya hassleriana. NCBI lineage: Eukaryota > Viridiplantae > Streptophyta > Magnoliopsida > Brassicales > Cleomaceae > Tarenaya > Tarenaya hassleriana. Next base: position 1,385,496 of record NW_010965216.1, read on the forward strand.
TGGATGATAAAACTACAACTCAAACTCCTCTATTTATAACTCTTGATCAATTCAATTTTAAACAAAATATTCAATTATGAATTATATTCATAATAATGGTGTTTTCCACCATTACCATTTTTTCCACCTAATATAAGGTTGTATTTCCACCAAATGCAATGATGGTGGCTTTACAACCATTAACACTTACGAGGAAAGAAATTGCCTGGCAGTGCCAACAGCGTGAGCAATATCTGGTATCGTATAGTCCATAACATACATCAAACTCTCGACTAAAGAGGTGTATGGAATATTGGGTTTCTTGGGATCTCACAATCACACAGGGATCCGAGTTCTAGAGTTCAAGCAACGAAAGGTAAATCAAAAAATTTCTAATAACACTAGAGCAAAAACGTGCATATTATAGTTGTAATTCTCAGGAAAGAATATACTAACCTGGAATCTCCGGGATTCTTCGCCAAGCGATTTGGAGCATGTTATTGCTTTAAATTTTGTTGACATCACTAGGTGTGCCAATACCTTCTTCAGGTATCCACACATCGGGATAAAATCCAACATTTGGATCTTGTCTGCTAGGACGATTGAGAATGGATTCTCTAATGTGTGCTCGGGATTCTAAGAGGCTTAGGGTTCTTTTCAAGACTTAGAATATAATTCTAAACTGAATTGAAGCATGTTAAAAGGATCATATAGGACTATCACTACTCTATTAGTTTACCACTAAATCTATCAATGTGGGGGTTGCAGTGTCTTGCTGGAGACAGCTACAATCAGTGAGTCGAAATGGTGTTTTGAGATCACGACCACATTGAATGAGCCTACAAAGTCACACACGAAGGGTTGGAACATAAAGAACGACAAAACGAAGTCTCAAACAAAATGTTTGTTGAACTCGGTCGAGTAAATATAACTCGTCCGAATTTGATCGAATTCGGTTGAATTAATGTAATTTAACCTAAACATAAAACAGTGTGGGAATTCGGTCGAATTAGTGTAATTCGGTCGAACGGTTAATAGTGACTATGAATAGTACATGTGAATAGTGTTGATGAATAGTAACTAAGCAAAAATCTCTCATTGAAAATTCTACCCATTTTCAAAGGTTTTAAACTCTATATAAAGGGAGGTGAACCAAAGACTTCAATACGCCAAATCCTAAGTCCTATAAGGGATCTAGTGAGTTTTAAAGTCTAAAACGACCATAAACTCTTGAGAACCTCTTCAGGCTAGCGACTGATTTTAGGACCTAGCAGGCTAGATCCAATTGTTAGATCGAACTCGCGGTGTGGATACCATAAAGGTCGTTATCCTTTGTGATGACACTCAGTGGTTGTTTCGCCCATCACTATTAGGCTCCTTCTCACCTTTGAGGTCAGTATCTCTTCCGAGATCTTTTATCGTTCGCTATTGTTTATTATTATATATTGCTGGATTTGAGTTTATTTGATAGATTCAAAATGGGCCTAGCCTGTAAGAAGTCCAGTCCATAGAAGGTTCTAGAAACCTTGATGAAAAAACTGCAGATTAATGAGAGAATATTCTTGATTAATTGCAAAATCAAATTGTAATAAAATCTATAGAAAATCCATTGATTATGGTAAGTATCAAAAAAAATAATATCAAATTCGAATATGATTGATTCTACACATTAATGTGAGATGCTCCCCCCACTAGTATAAATAGAGGTGTTGGTTAGATCATTTTACACACAACAAGAAAACAAAGCATTTCTTAAGAGGAAAAATAGCATTTGCATTTCTACTCATATCTCTCTCTGAATTCGCTTGGTATTCAGGAAAACTTCTCCCGAATACGAGATCATTATATCATGGGAGTTCACCGTGCTCCAATAACCTCGAAGCTTTAGAGGTGGCACGGAAATCGAATTTGAGAAAACTGTGTTTCATAGGCCTCGACAATAATCATTTGTTGTAGGTACTTATCGAAATCGTTCGAATTGCCGAAGTTTTGCCATCGTCAATAACCGTCATCCCCAACACATATATGCATGATACTTAGTGTTTTCCCGTTTTAGAATTAATAAATTATGAATTTAATTTTCGCTGCACTTAGATCCTAGTTATAGGTTAGTGTCAGGTTTAGAACTGTGGGATTAGGCCTTGAAAAACCTAATAATTAGGATTCCTATTCTCATTAGGTTTCCTAGATGAAATATGATTTCTCATCCCGTAAAGATTCTGATGGTTTTGCTGCTCTATGACGATCATACGATATGAGAACATGTGTATTATGATGAATTTGGATGAATGCATTGTTTTTTTATTATTTATTTTGCATATTTGATAAATAATGACATTCGTGGATCGTTATGAACGATCCTAAACTTTTTAGTCGATTGCCATTGTGGGAACAATGATGAATTAAGACTAACATGATGCGTGATGGATGATCATAGTGATTATCATACGTATTGGATACGGATCACGGTCATGAGTACTTGTTTGGAACATATGACTGGATGACTCGCGTGAGATTGTCGATTGGATGTCATCCATGACTTGCACTACAAGAAAATTCTCGTATAACTACGGCACTTGCGACGGACAATTCCGTCGCACACAAAATTACGACGGAATACGACGGTTTAGCGACGGAATGCGGAAAAATTTTTTTGTCGTAAAATCCGTCGAAAATTTGCGACGGAATGCAACGGAGACGTTACCGTCGCAATAACAAACATTATTGGCGACGGAAATTTCCGTAGCAAAGGCTAATTTTAATTATTTTTAATATAATTTATTTATTTTTCAGAAGTAGCTACGGATTTGCGACGGAAATTTCCGTAGCAAATGCTAATTTTAATTATTTTTAATATAATTTATTTCTTTTTCAGAAGTAGCTACGGATTTGCGACGGAAATTTCCGTAGCAAATGCTATTTTCATTTATTTCGTTATTTTCGATGAAAATTTTCAAATTTTCGCGGTTTTTATTTCGTTTTGCGACGGATGGCGACGGAAATTTCCGTCGCAAACACTAATTTCATTTATTTCGATGAAAATTTTCGAATTTTCGCGGTTTTTATTTCGTTTTGCGACGGATGGCGACGGTAATTTCCGTCGCAACACGAAATAAAAGCATCGACTTCGTCTCCTTTCTTCAGACTTTGAAGTTTCCAAAA
>NW_010965216.1:1388959-1420873 GCF_000463585.1 Tarenaya hassleriana
TATGTATATGAGTGTGAATATGTATATATGAGTATATATGGATTATATATATATATTTTGTGTGTGTATATATGTGTATGTATATTTTGTGTGTATGTATGTTTATGTGTTGTTAATGTGTGTGTATTGTATGTATGTATGTATGTATGTATGTATGTATGTATGTATGTATGTATGTATGTATGTATGTATGTATGTATGTATGTATGTATGTATGTATGTATGTATGTATGTATGTATGTATGTATGTATGTATGTATGTATGTATGTATGTTTGTGTGTGAATGTGTATATATATGTGTGAATGTATATGTGTGTGTTTATATATGTGTGTAAGTGAATGTGTATGTATGTGTGAATGTGTATGTGTGTGTGTTTATGTATGTGTATGTGTATATATGTGAATGTGAATATGTATGTGTATGTATATGTGATTGTATGTGTATATGAATATATGTGTATATGTGTGTGTTTATGTGTATGTGTACGTGTTTGTGAAATGTATATGTGTATGAGTATTTATGTATGTGTATATGTGTATATGTGTGAATGTGTATGTGTGTTTGTGTATATATGAGTATGTGTATATGAAAATATATGTGTATATATATGTATGTATGTGTATATATATTTGTATGTGTGTAATATATGTGTATGAATGTATGTGTATATAGGTGTATGTGTATGTGAATATATATATATGTACGTGTATATATAGTATATAATTTTTTATTTTTTTTTAAAAAATTTTAAAACATTTGCGACGGAATGCGACGGAATTTTTTCCGTCGCAAATTGTCACTTTCCGTCGCAAAACGCAGATTTCTTCCGTCGCACTTTTGCGACGGATTAACGACCGTTATACGTTTGCGACAGCGCTATAGCGACGGAAATAAGTCCGTCGCATTCCGTCGCAAATTCTTAATTGCAACGGATTTTCTTTGTATTTACGACGGATGTTTCCGTCGGTATGTAACTGTTTTTTTGTAGTGTTGAATCCCACATAATGGTTCACTTTGGATCCTTAGACCTGAGATATCTATTGTATCCAACATGAGGAGTAATGTACTTTGACTACGTCAAACGTCGTCTTTAACCGGATGATTATAAAGGCGTGACTCAGATACATTAATATGAATTATGTAGTAGATAATAGATAGTCAAGATGAAACTTTGTCCCTCTTGAAAGGGAGAGATATCATTGGGCTCGTCGTAAGAGTGAGACTGTTGAAATGGTGGCCGCACTGTAGATGAATGTCATCTATCTCTTACAGTCTACTTGGGATACGATAAAGCAATCGAAATGTGTTTCGATTTATGATATATCGTGAGACAAAAAGGATTATAGTTAGAGCTATCTGGCTTTCGGTTAGATCATATCTAACTCTTTCCGATATGACCGGTAATCATAATGTCTTTCTAGAGACCGCTTATGATTTATAAAGCGAGATTGGATCTCGGGTTTACCGCCGTATTCGGATGAGCCTAAAGAGTCACACATATATGGGATGAATGTGTATGAACGGGGGAGATCGGACGGGAAAAATCGGATTTTTCCAAACTTTGGGTGTGGTTCGGGCCGGACCAAGAGTTGGTCCGGCAGACCAGACTAACTTAGGAGACGTAGACGAACTTAGCTGAAAAACCGATCTAGTCCGGCGCTGACCAAGAGTTGGTCCGACGGACCGGACCAGTCAGTCGGATCAGTACGTGAAGCTCATACTTGTCCTGGTTCGGCGGACCAAGTCCGGACAAGTCAGTCAGAATTGTACGAGAGCCTCGGACCTGGCTGGTTCGACGGACCAAGGACTGTCGGCAAGTTTGGACAAATGAAGCTTGGTTCGGTGGACCAAACGTTGGTCAGCTCTGGACCAAGGCTTCAGAAAGCCCAAAATGTGTTTTTCTCACCTTTTCTTGGTGGGAAACAGGTAGGAACGTGACCAAACTCTCATTTCACTCATTTCTCAGACCTTTGGAAGGTTTTAGAGAGAGAGAGAGAGAATTCTCCAGAGTGTTCTTAAACACTCATACAAGAGATTTGATCTCTTCAAGCTCTAGCAAACAAGTTTCCAATTGTTGAAAATCATCCTAAAAGTGTGGATACGTCAAGAGGGTGTTGACATCTTCAACACCTTAACTGTGATCATCTAACCACCTTCAGATTCAAATGTTAGTTTTCTCTCTTTGAAGTTCTTCATCGAAACTGGTTGTCCATGGGTTGTTTTGAACGTCATTTCTGTTGCACCAGATCCGAGTCTGGTTATGAATCGGTGTGCGAGGATCCCGTGCGACCCAACAGATTCATATTCCCATTAGGTTTCCTAGATAAAATAGAATTTCTAATCCCATTAGAATTCCTATTCTCATCAGGTTTTCTAATCCCATCAGTTCACAAATCATAATTGGTCTCTAGTAAGACGTTATGATTACTCATGATAGATAAAGTTAGAGGTGATCTAACCAAAGTCGGAAATAGCTCAAGCGATGATCCTTTTATCACACGATATCATTTGGCAAACACAAGGCATGGAACCAGTCTCCTTATAAAATTCGACTGCTTTCTCGTTCATGGGTAGGTTGTAAGTAATAGATGTCAATTATCTATAGTGCGAATATAAATTTTTACAACCCTACTCACACGAGGAGTTCAACGATATCTCTCTCGTTCCGAGAGGGACAAATCCCATCTTAATATTTGCTCACATATACAAGATTCATATGTGCTTGAGCAACGCTTTTATAATCATCATGTTATGGATGACGTTTGATGCAGTCAAAACACGCTAATCCTTATATCGGATACATAGATATCTCAGGTATGAGGATCCAAAAGAGAACCATTATATAAGATTCAAGTCTTGACTCGTTTCCATATGACAATCTCATGCGAGTCATCCAGTACCTTGTTCCAAACAAGTACTGATCATTATCGTAATCCGTATCCAATACGCATGATTATGTCCATGATCATCGATCACTCCTCATGTTAGTCTTTATTCATCATCGTTCCCACGATTACAAGTGACTAGAGAATTTATGATCGTTCATAACGAAACATGAATTTCATTATTTATCAAATATGCAAATATAAATAACTAATCAAGAATTGCATTCATCCAATGGAAACCAATACAAACATATAGATTCTCATATCGTAGAATATCACACAACACCTAAACCAACAATCTCTCATTTGTTCTAATTATGATTTACTAAATATCTAATATCCATATCCCTAACATGACTCTCATACTTAGATGATGGGAGGGGTTTCATCAATGGATCGACAATATTGTCATCCGTTGTCACTCTGTAAATCTTTACGTCTTCTCTACATATTATTTCTGTTAACAAGTGAAATCACATGAGTATATTTTTGGATCGTTGATGTGACTTGAGTTCCTTGGCTTTTGCGATTGCGCCATTGTCATCACAATACAACACAATGGGGTTTGCAATACTAGAAACAACACCCAGGTCATCCATAAACCTCTTGATCCAAACAGTTTTCTTTGTTGCCTCTGATGCTGCTATTGTTGGGTTTCTCTACGAGATTTTAGCATGCAAGTCATAAAACCGAGTTAGGGTTAGTTTCTAGGTTTCATGCAACGGAAGAAAAAATCAAACCTAAATATAAACCAATCATGCAAACCCGAAACATCGTGCATATCACCATAGGGATCGAAAACTTACCTCGTTCCTGAAGAAGTTGAAGTACAAATCGATTTGGGGCCTTTTTCAATCACCTAGAGTTGAAAGTATGGTTCTTCTACATGTATCCACATCTGAAAAAGGATTCTGAATGCTTCATAACTGTTCTGTTAGGATTTGTGAAGAGATTAAGGGTTTTCAATACATGGGATCCAATTTCGAGAACTAGAATGCATGGAGAGATGTTTCTCAAGCTTTCTAGAATTATCAAGGATTATAGAAAAGTCTGACTTAATTAGCTTCAGAGTGGAGAACAAGCTTTCGAGAACTAGAATGCATGGAGAGATGTTTCTCCAAGCCTATTAATAAGTCTGAAACCCTAAGATTCAAAAAAGAAAATTATCCCAAAAACTGATCCAGACCGGATCAAATCCGCGAAAAGTCCAGGCCCAAAAATACTTTTTCGGTCGAACTAGAGTACTGATACGAGCCAAGCTGATAAGGTTTGAATTAAATCCGGCTAAAGGCCTAAGCCTAAAAATGTCTTTATAGGTCGAACTTATGCGTTGACCGGAACTAAACTGATCTGATCCAGATCAGGTGCCTGAGAACATTTCTCAAAGTCCCAATTTGACTTGATAACTGTTTGTTCGACCAACTCCAATTTCACATTTATGATACTTCACCTGTGAGTCCATCCGTAGTGGTGTGTGATCCTATAGACCCATTCGAAGTGGCAGTAGCCTCGGAAATCGTGTTTGAGGTACAAATCATGTGTAGTCTCTAGCAAGATACCATGACCACCCACGTTGAACTGAATTAGAGATGATCTAACCAAGGAATTAACAACTCAAGTTCTAATATATTTTCTCGCGATATCATATATTGAACAAGGGCATGGAAAAAATCACCCTTCAAGTTGAACCGCTTTCTCATCTGGCAAATCGAGTAATAAGATAGATAAACTATTCATCTACAGCACAATGCATTTTCACATTGTGATTTTCATGAGGGGTCCAGTGATATCTCTTATGTTAAGGAGTTAACAAAGCTCATCTTATCTGTCTATTATCTTCACATGACTTCTAAATGTATCTGATGAACGTCGTTATGATCACCCGGTTAAGGACAATGTTTAACGTAGTCAAGACACGCTACTACTATCGTCAAATACTCTAGACATCTCATGTCTGAGGATCTAAGAATAAACCGCTACATGAGATTCAAGTCTTGGCTCATGTCTATGTGATAATCTCAAGTGGGACATCCATTTATATACTCGTTCCAAACGAATACCCATGATTATAATTCACATCCAATGCGCATGATCATTTTTATGATCATCAATCACATATCATGATTGTCTTAAATCATCATTGTTCCCATGATGATAATTGATTATGGAGTTTAGAATCATCCTACAATAACTCAAGGATACCGATTTGTAACAAATATGTAAATCATATAACGGAAACAATAATGCATTCATAAACCAATAAATCAATATAAAGCCTAAAGGTCATATTACCGATTATCTAAGAGCTTCACAAACAAGAATCTCCTACTATATGCTCTATGATTAATCTTATAGACATCTAATCCTTATACCCCAAACCTGACCATCATGTTTTGACGAATGGAGAGGTTTTGTCAATGAGTCGACGATGTTATCATCTGTCGACACTCTACTTATCTTCATATCTCTTTTGTCGATGATTTCTCTAATCAAATGAAATCGCATGAATATGTATTTAGATCTCTGGTGTGACCAAGTTTCTTAGCTTTCATAATCACTCCATTATTGTCACAATACAATTAAATGGGATTTACAATGCTAGGAATGATGCACATGTCTGCCATAAATTTCCTGATCCAAATGGTTTCCTTAACTGCATCAGATGCGACTATGTACTCAATCTCATATCCCATTGGCAAGACCCTCCTCTTGGAATCTTGAATCTAGAACCAATTAAAGACCTTGTCAATGTATATACTTTGATTTAGACCCAAAAGCCTTCTCGGTCTATCTTTATAGATCTTAACACCTAGAAAATAGGCGACTTCTCCTAAGCATTTCATCAAAAAGACCAATCCTAGCAAGTGTTTTACTCTTTGCAAGTTATGACGTCATTTCCGATTAGCAATATATCATCTAAATAAAACATGAGGAAGACCACTGCGCTCCCACTGATCTTCTTGTAAACGCATGACTCATCTTCATTTTGTAAGGAGCAAAACGTTTTGACTACCTTGTCAAATCAAAGATTCCAACTCCTCGAATCTTGCTTCACTCCATAAATGGATCTTTGAAACTTACACATCTTCTTCGGACTCTTAGGATCGACAAAACCTTTGTGCTATATCATGCACACATCCTCAAGCAGATTTCTGTTAAGGAATGTGGTCTTGACGCCCATATGTCATATCTCGTACTCATAATACACAACTTTCACCAATAGAATCCATATGGATTTAAGCATCACGATTAGTAAAAAAGTTTCATCATAGTCAATACAATGAACTTGCTGAAATCCTTTCGCAATGGGTCGTGCTTTATAGGTATGCACGATGTCATCTATGTTGGTTTTCTTATTTAAATTCATTACATATTGTGCATACTTATGTGTTATGAAATCCATGTATTGTTATGAACAATACTAAACTCCCTAGTCGTGTATCATTGTGGGAATAATGATATACCAAGACTAGTATGATGTGTGATTGATGATCATATAGATGATCATAGGTATTGGATACGATCACAATCATAGGTATTCGTTGGAGAACGGAATACTGGAATGATCCGCATGAGATTGTCACATGGACTAGCGTCATGACTTGAATCTCATATGGCGGTTCCATGATTGGATCCTAAGACCTGAGATATCTACGGAATCCAACATGAGGAGTTGCGTGCTTTGAATACGTCAAACGTCTTGCGTAACAGGAGGACTATAAAGGCGTGTATCACGTACGAAACGAATCATGTGCTGGATTGTATATAGTCAAGATAGGATTTGCACCTCTCGTAAAAGAGAGAGATATCGCTGGGCCCCTCGTGTGAGCGAGACTGTAGAAATGTGTGGCCGCACGTCGAACTTAGTGAACGAGAAAGCAGTCGAATCAGATAAGGTGGCTTGTCCATGCCTTATGTTTGACATATGATATCGCGATACAAAAGGATCATCAACCGGAATCATCACTAGCATTCGTAAGATCACAAACAAACTCTATTCGAGATAGGTAGTCATAGTGTCTTGCTAGAGACTGCCTATGACTTGTATATCCGAAATAGAGATTTCAGGTTATACTGCTATATCGAATGAGCCTACAGGGTCACACACGCAGGGAAGGAAAAAACGCACGAGAAAAACGACGGAAAAAACCAAGACGGAAGGATCTGGAACGGACGGACCGGAAGTCCGGAACGGACGGTCCGCCAGGTCCAGACTCGAGGTCCAGAACGGACTGTCCGTTCCAGAAGGTCTGGAACGGACGGTCCACTAATGGCAGACCGTCTGTTCTACGTACTGGAACGGACGGGCTACGTGCATTTCTGGACTGTCCGTTTCGGGCTTCAGGTTTTTCCAAAATTAAATCGAAATTAGGATTGAATCACTTTATAGGAAGAAGATTAAAAACCCTAAAAAAGTGAGCTGACTTGACAACTTTTCTACAGACTTTTGGTGAGATACAAGAGGTTTGAAAAGTGATCGAAGTCCCGTTTTCTCAAAGCACCAAACCGAATAGCAGATTCGGGTCCTAGTAGACAAGTTCCAACTGTTGGAATCCATCCCGAGATGTGGATACGTGTAGAGGGCGAGGTATTCTTCCTCCCTTTCGTGATCGAACAAGTTCTTCAATTGATACAGGCCCCGGATCGATTGAGGTAAGCGTTCTGACTTTTCTACGATTTATAAGAAGCATGGTTCTAGGGTTTATTAAATTTTGTTTTACATCCTCCCTTTCGTGTTTGGAATTGGAATCGTAGTACCCATAAGAGGATATCGAGGATTATCATCTTAGTGGGAGTTCTTATCGTGTTTTGTCTATATTGTCTGTTGATATGTTTAGAATTGTTCTTTGCTTTTCATGTATATATATTTGTATCTTCTTGTGTTATGCTGTCTAAAATTTTGTAGATGGCGAACAACGGAATTAGTAGTGTACCAACTTCGTCACCTTTGTTGCGATCGATCAATGAGCGTGAAAAACTCAATGGGGCAAACTTCCTTGACTGATGTCGCTACTTGAGAATTTTTCTCAGAAGCGGTGATAAGGAGTACGTCCTCGACGAACCGTTCGTCGATGAAGAGCCACCGAACAATACACCACGAGTTGTCAAGGATGCTTACTTGAAGCATAAGAACACAACCGATGTGAGCTGCCTTATGCTTGGAACAATGACTCCCGACTTGATCAAACAGCTTGATGGTTTAGGTGTTTGGTTGATGATGGATCAACTTAAGCTCATGTTCAAAGAGAAAACCCGCTCAGAGAGGTTCAATGTTATGTGTAGCCTTTTGGACTATAAGCTGGTTAACTGTGTCCTGTCAGTCCACATGTGCTCAAAATGAAGAGTCTTTTTGATGATCTAGAACGACTTGGCGCTAAGATGCACAAGGAGGTTGTGGTGGACATGGTCCTCCATTCACTTCCTAATAGTTTTCAATATTTTGTCTTAAACTATGATATGAATAGTATGGACAAGAGCTTAACCGAACTGCATGGGATGTTAGTGTCGGCTGAGCAGAAGATTAAGTCTGAAAAGAAGATCCTTGTCATGCAATTTGGAAAAGGTTCCAGAAAGCGACCACGAGGAAAAGGAAAGGGCAAGGAATCGATAAAGAATGCAAAAGATGTCGTGTTGTCGAAGTCCAAACCCGACAAGGGAGAATGCCACTACTGCCACGAGGTTGGACACTGGCGTAGGAACTGCAATCTCTACTTGGAGGATCTGAAGAAGAAGAAGAAGCTTGTTGAAGCTTCATATTCAGGTATCAACGTTATAGAAGTTAACGTTATGTCTTCTTCATCTTGGATATTAGATACCGGATGTGTCTTACACATTTGTGAAATGTGCAGGATTTACGAAGAAGTAGAATGTTGGCAAGAGGTGAAATGAATCTGCACATCGGAAATGGAGCAAAGGCTGTTGCATTGTGTGTTCGTGACTACGATTTACTTTTACCGTCTGGACATGTTTTAGAATTAAGTAATTGTTACTTTATATCTGCTATTAGCATGAACGTCATTTATATTTCTTGTCTAGACTTGGATGGTTTTGAGTTTTCGATTAAGAATAAGATTCTTTCGATATATAAAGACAGTGTTTTATATGGTACTGGTTACTTATTTAACGGTCTTTATGTGTTGAGCAATGAACCATCTAATGTGATCTATAACATCGATACGAGGGGTTACAAGGAGAACTACTTAAATCCAACCTACCTTTGGAATTGCCATCTCGGCCATATAAGCGAGAAACGCATCGCCAAACTCCCCTCAGATTGTGTTTTGGATCTAGTTGATTATGAATCAATGGAGACATACGAATCTTTTTTATTAGACAAGATGACAAAGAGTCATTTTACCGGAAAAGGACAACATGTGGATGAGCTCCTTAGTCTAATACATAGCGATGTATGTGGACCAATGAACACACCTGCCAGAGGAGGTTATTCTTACTTCGTTACCTTTACCGACGATTACAATCGTTACGGTTATATCTACTTAATGAGACATAAATATGAAACATTTGAAATGTTCAAAACGTTTAGAAATGAAGTACAAAATCTACTGGGCAAAAGTATTAAGACACTTCGATCTGGTCGTGGTGGTGAATACATGATCCAAGAGTTCACTGATTATCTTAGAGATTGTGGAATTGTTTCATAATTGACTCCTCCAGGAACACTTCAGTGGAATGGTGTTTCTGAACGGAGGAACCGAACCCTATTGGATATGGTTCGCTTTATGATGAGTCAGACTGATCTTCCAATATCCTTTTGGGGATATGCTCTTGAGATTGCTGCTTATATACAGAACAGAAGTCCTTCGAAATCGGTTCAGAAGACACCATATGAGATATGGGTTAGGAAAAGTTCCAAGATGTCTTATCTCAGGATTTGGGGATGCGACGTTTACGTGAAACATCAAATATCTGATAAGTTAGGATCCAAATTTGAAAGATGCTTGTTTGTTGGTTACACCAAGGAAACAAAGGGATACTACTTCTACAACCCAACTGAGAACAAAGTGTTTGTCGCTCGAGATGAGACTTTCTTGGAACGAGAAATTGTCTACAAGAAAACTAGTGGGAGTAAGATTGATCTTGGAGAAGTCCAAGAGCCACAAACTGAAGTTGGGTCTAGCGAAATAGTTGAAACGGTTCAACCTATCTCGCAACCCGTTGTGACTTTGTCTGTTGTTGATGAACCTCGGAGATCGAGTAGGATTCGACGTGAGCTCGATAGATATGGATTTATCGTGACTGGAAATGATGAACTCGTGCTCACAGAGTAAGACGAGCCTACATCATATTCAGAAGCTATATCGGATCCAGACTCTAAGAAATAACTCGAGGCTATGAAGTCTGAGATGCAATCCATATACGACAACCGAGTATGGACTTTGGTTGATGTATTTGAAGGGATAAAACCTATCGGAAGCAAATGAGTTTTCAAGAAGAAAACTGACATGGATGACAATGTGCATACCTATAAAACACGATTGGTGGCGAATGGATTTCGACAAATTCATGGTATTGACTATGAGGAAACCTTCTAGTCTGTCGCTATGTTTAAATCAATTCGGATACTCATTGCCATGGCTTCATATTACGACTATGAGATATGACAAATGGATGTCAAGACCACATTTCTTAACGGAAATCTGCTTGAGGATATGTACATGATACAACCTGAGGGTTTTGAAGATCCTGAGCATCGAATGAAGGTATGTAAGTTTCAGAGATCCATTTATGGACTGAAGCAGGCTTCAAGAAGCTGGAACCTGCGTTTTGATGAGACAGTCAAATAGTTTGGCTTCTTGCAAAACAAGGACGAACCATGCGTTTATCAGAAGGCCAGTGGGAGCACATACGTTGATGATATCTTGCTCATCGGAAATGATATTCCTACTTTGCAAGACGTTAAGGCTTGGCTAGAAAAGCGTTTTGCGATGAAAGACTTAGGCGAGGCTGCATACATTCTAGGCGTCAAGATCTATAGAGATAGATCGGGAAAGCTGATCGGTCTAAGTCAGAGTACTTACGTCGACAAGGTGCTAAAATGGTTTAGCATGCAAGAATCCAAGAAAGGATCCTTGCCGATGAGTCATGGTTTAGTTCTGAGTAAGAATCAGTGTCCAAAGACTACTGATGAGCGAGAACGCATGGATAGAATTCTATATACTTCGGAGATAGGATCTATCATATATGTCGTGCAGTATACACGACCAAATGTATCGTTAGCATTGAGTCTAACGAGTAGATACCAGTCTGATCCATGTGAGCCACACTGGATAGCCGTAAAGAACATCCTGAAATACCTGAGAAGGACTAAGGATGCGTTCTTGATTTACAGTGGACATGAAAATGAACTCGTTGTAAGTGGTTACACCGATGCTAGTTTTCAGTCCGACGTGGATGATTTTCGATCGCAATCAGGTTTTGTGTTCCTTCGAAATGGAGGCGCTATAATTAGTTTCAAGAGTTCCAAACATGTCACCGTTGCAGATTCCACTACAGAGGCTGAGTATATTGTTGCGTTGGATGCGCCAAAAGAGGTTGTTTGGATCGATCAAGAAATTCGTTGGAGACCTTGGCGTTGTTCATAGCATTGCGGACTCCGTTGTATTGTAATGTGACAACAATGGTGTGATTGCGCAAGCTAAGGAACCAAGGTCACATCAGAGATCCAAGCACATAGCGAGACGATTTCATCTTATCAGAGAAATCGTAGACAGAGGAGATGTGATGATATGCAGAGTATCGACGGATGGCAATATTGCTGACCCGTTGACGAAGCCTCTCCCTTCATCGAAGTATGAGTGTCATGTTAGGTCAATGGAGATTAGACATTTAGTTGATTATGATTAGAGCATTTGGAGATTGTGATGTTTTATGCTCTAGACGTGATTATTCGTACGAACATATTATTTATTATACTTGGATTCATTGTGATGAATGGAAGTATGTTTTTCTTTTGATTATTATTCAAATTGTATGTTACTGTTTAATAATGTTATTCTTGTATTATTATTGTAATAATACTAAATTCCCTAGTTTATTGTTAATGTGGGAACATCAACAAACAAATATTAGTATGATGCATGATGGATGATCATAGAGATGATACGGATCATGATCATGGGCGTTCATTTGTGAATGAATACTGGATGACCCGCATGAGATTGTCACATGGACATGAAGTCATGACTAGAATCTCATGTAATACTCCGCTTTGAGTCATAACACTTGAGGTCTCTATATGTATCCAACATGAGGAGTGATATTCTTTGACACAGTCAAATGTCAGAACTGTAAAAGGATGAATATAACAACTGTAGTTGGGAATGTCATGAATCATGTGGAGGGTAGTAGAGAGCCAAGATGGGATTTTTTCCCTCTCTTATATGAAGAGAGAGATATCGCTGGGTCCCTCGAGTGAGTTGAGCTGAAACGCGCACAAATAGATGAAGAGACATATGTAGGTTCAGTTAACTCAACGAACGAGAAAGCAGTCAAAATATGTCGAGATGACTTGTTCCATATCTCTGTTTTGATTTATGATATCATGTGACAAAAGGGATGCAAGTGTTGAATGTTACTTGGCTCGTTAGATCACCCTAACCTAGTCTGAAAAGGGAGTCATAATATCTTACTAGAGACCACCTATGATTATTAGTCTGAAATAGTTTCGAAATTATGTTTGCGTTGGACGGGCCTGTAGGATCACACACGTAGGGCTGTTACTATTTTCTAGAGCGTGCTTGGGATGGTATATTGTGATAGACCGAAACTCGATCATGAGTAGAGCAAGTGGGAGATTGATGGATATGGTGCTCTGGTCACGATCGGTTTATGAAATTGATTAAAAATCTATTAGATGAGTTTAGGAGGCCTAATGGGCCCATATTTTATTAATAAGGCTAATCATTCAATTGTTAAGAGAAAGCCCATTAAGGCCCAATTGATTTAATGAAACTCTAATCTTTTTATAATTATGTTTAAGAAACATAATTTAGGATTAAGTGAAAAATCAGATTTTCTCTCCCTCTCTCTCTTGGCCGAAATTTCTCTCTCTCCCGGGAAGTGTCTCGGTTTTCGTTTCCATCCTCCAGATCGCGTTCTAGCAAATGCAAGCCCATGAGTGTGGACTAGCTTTAGAGAGCGCTTAAATTAAGCGTTTGTAACAGGTCTCTAGATCGAAACAGATAGGTATATCGATACCTTTATCATTATATGCAAGATTTGTATTAGATGGATTTTGTTTTATATATTCCGCTGCATGAAACCCAAAATTGAAACCCTAGAAACCGTTATGAACGCACGTTTATGGATCTTCAAAACCCCAAAACCTCTCTCACAATGAATTCTACTAACCAAATTCAAACGAATACACTCACTTAGCGACTAGAAAATTTTTCCATTAGGTTTTTCCCTCAGACTTACACTCAACCACTCACCAGAGGTTAGGAGATTTTCTCAATAGACCTTCCCTTCATACTCAGTCTCACTCTTTCAAGAAAAACTCTCTCAATTAAGCTCTCTCAGTCGTGCTTCTCATGTGTGTCATCTTCACCTGTTTATCATTTCTTAATGATCGCACCAAATCTTTTTGTTTTGATTCCATTCATATCTTCTCGAATCTCAGCTCTAATCTCTTACCTTAATCTCTAAAGCTTTATTTCCTAGATTTGCTCAAAGTTTGTTGAACATGTAATCTTTATCTCCACACCTTTATTTCTTAAATTTGCTCTAAGTTTGTTGAAATTATAACAACCAAATAACCAAATGTCATATGTGCATATAACCGTATTAACAATCTCTCCCTTTTTTTGTTATTTGAGATCATGCATAAAAACAATAGTTCTAAGTTCAGAATAATTTCGCATTAGGACTCAAACGAGTTTAACTTTGATTCAGAAGTAACTCTGACAATTTTGACTTTGTTATTTCCTTTCTCCTTGGACGTTTCTGGTTTGTTTGCTGGTGGAATCCTCTCTCCTTCATTATTTTCATCTTCTGAGTCTTCAGGTAGAATCCTCCCTGCCTCATTATCTCCATCTTCTGAGTCCTCATCTCTCAAATTCTCCCCCTATGTGCATGGGTGAAATACTCCAAAATGTAGAATGAGAAGAGATCAAGACATCTATCTCAAATTCTCATTCTGCATTGGTGTCTTCAAGTGTGTTGGGGAGTCAAGTTTTCATCCAAGATAGAGGATCTTTAGTACAATTGGTGTTTCCTTAGCTTCCCCTTCTTCTTCTATATTATTTCGATGCTTTTTGTTCTTGAGGTTTCAGGTTCAAGCTTCTTTGGTTCATCATCTTTTGGCATTTAGCTTGTAGAAGCTGAATCCACTGTATCGCCTTCGTCCGAAGATGATTGGTTGAAGAATTTAGAATCTTCCTCTTGAATCTGAGAACGCACAACTTGTATCTCACCATTTTTATGTTTTGCTCTTAAATATTTCACGCACATAGTTAGAGAAACAAAAACTTACGGAAAAACAATATGAGTTAGAGTTTCATTCTTCTCTCATTTCCTCATATTAAACAACTACCCCTTATTTATCCAAGAGCGACACTTTCTTTCTAATCTCAAAGTTTATTGCACGTCTCTGACTTTTTGGCTCCACATTCTCCAATAATTGAATCATTATTTCACCGTTCAACTCAAATCAAGTTTAATTTTAGAAAATCAAACGGAATAAAAATAAACATATACGCGGACGAATATGATTTTTGAATTTTAAATCTAATAACATATTTGAGCAAATCATTAGAAAATAATGTTTTATCGGTCAAATAAAAAATACCTCTCTTTTCACTAAAATAACACTTCACTAACTCTTTTTTTTTCTTTCTATACTTCTGGAACGTTGAAACCGATCAAGCCTAGTCCCACCATTTAATTCCAAATTATCTCAATGAGATATACTCGTATAATTTTGAAATTACAGAGGAGTATAATGATTATTCTCCATCTATCCGTAGACCATCGTTAGACTCTATGAGGTTCAACTTAGATTCGAGTAATTGAATTTTTCAACCTACTCATATCACCTTTTTTTTAGCTTTTTTGTTTTGTTTTTTTTTTTACTCAATGCACACATGACTAATGAGCTGACAGGGAGATATTTTTATGTATTTTTCGAAATGCACTTGGCATACTTGTCAAGTATCTCTGGCCCTCATTTTCAATTATTGAACCAAATCACTTTTCGATAGATACCATAAGAGATAAAATCAGATTTCTCCTATACAAAAGAGATTTTTGTAAACACATAAACTTGTTCATGTCCAATGGTTTAGTAAAAATATCGACTAGTTGGCATTCAATAGATATTTACTCAATTAAAAGACTACCTTTTTTAACTTACTCTCTGAAAATGTGGTGTTGAAACTCTATGCTTCATCCGTGAATGCTGAATTGGATTCTTTAAAATATGTATAGCACTACTATTATCACAATGAGTTGTGAAAGAGTTAGCGACAGTACTATAGCCTGCTAGCATGAGCTGAGTACAACAGTTGTCCAAATCGAGTTATGAGTGAGTGGAGATGTTCCCCACATGTTTCAACTAAGAAAAGCTGAGCAAAAGTCAAAATAATATGCATGCCGATAGTTAGACCAGACCGGTTTAGAACTGGACCGGTCTGGAACTAGACCGTCTGGTCCACGAGATTTTTGTTCTTACCGATACTTCGTCATGAAGTCAAACCGAACAGGTCCTGAAATGGACCGTCCGGTCTGGTAATCCGGATCGGACCAGAATGGTTTGTCTAGACTGGTCAGATCTTATCTATGCCACGTCGACGAAGTCTGGACCGATCTAGGAATCGGACTGTCCGGTTTAGCTGTTGGTTATGATACTCTAGGATAATTTGTGATATGACATTTAGACTTTATATTGATTCATTGATTTATGAATGCATTACTTTTCCGTTATATGATTCGCATGTTTGTTATATTAGTATCCTTGAATTATTATAGGATGATTCTAAACTATGTGGTCAATTATCATCGTGGGAACGGTGATGAATTAAGACCAACATGAGATGTGATTGATGATCATAGATATGATCATGTGCATTGGATGCGAATCACAATCATGGGTACTCGTGGAGAACGAGTGACTGGATGACTTGTATGAGATTGCCACATGGACGCGGGTCATGACTTGAATTTCATGTAGCAGTTCATTCTTAGATCCTCATACCTGAGATGTGTAGAATATCTGACATGAGGAGTAGTGTATCTTGATTGTGTCAAACATCGTCTTTAACCGGATGATTATAATGACGTTGATCAGATATGTTTATAAATTTTGTGGAGATAATAAACAGTTAAGACGGGATTTTTCACCTCCTTAACAGGAGAGATATCATTGGGCCCTTCACAGAAATAAGACTGTTAAAATGCATGGTCGTGTTATAGATGAATCGTTCATCTATTTTATCAGTTGGTTTGCTAGACGAGAAAACAGTTGAACTTGAAGGGTGGTTGGCTCCACGCCCTTGTTAAACAAAAGATATCGTGGGACAAAAGATGAGAATTCGAGTTGTTACTGCCTTGGTAACTCAATTCAACGTGGGTGGTCATGGCGTCTTACTAGAGGCTAACCATGACTTGTATATCGAGAATGGTTCTCGAGGTTGCTGTCACTGCAAATAGGCCTACAAGATTACACATGAAGTATCGGAAATGTGCATTTGGATTTGACCAAACAAACGATTGTCAGATCTAATCGTGACTCCGAGGAACTTTCTCAATGTTCTGATTCATATAGAGTTAGTTTGCATACTCGGCCAAGTCAAGTCTTGATTCGGATCGAGTTAACTCTCGGAGAAAATTTTTCAGGGTATCAAATTTAATAAAAAAGGCTAGGGGACATCGCCACAACCGGAAGAGAAACGTTCTTGCTCCTTGATAGACCTAGAACACAAGAGAAACCGTTCTTTTGAGATTCTAGTTCTCGGGATTCGATCATAAGTTTTGGAAACCCTATTCTCTTCACAGATCTTAGGAGACCAGTTGCAAAAGTGTTTGGAATCATTCTCGTTGGTGTGGATACGTGTAGAAGAGCTATACTTTCAGTCCTAGGTGATCTAATATAGGCCCTAGATCGATTGTTACTTCTAGTTCTTCAGAAAAGAGGTACGTTTTCAATTCCCATGGTGATATACACGTTCTTTTGGGTTTGCCTGATTCATTTCAAATTAGGTTTGATTATTCCTTCCGCTGGTGAAATCTGAAAACCAACCCTAGATGGATTTGATGAAATTGTATACTAGGAACCCGTAGAGTGAAATCTAACACCAGCCCAGTTAGGACTGAAGAACATAATGCTTGAGTTGACTGAATCTGACCGATTTGATCCAATACTTGGAGCGGTCTGTTCTGGACTCCAATACTCACAAAAATTCCAATTTTTTTTGTTTCGACTTTTCACACATGCACGCCCATCCCTATTTGTGTGATCTTTTAGGCTCCTCCGAAGACGGCAGTAAACCTAAGATCCAATCTCGGTTTACAAATCATAAGCGGTCTCTAGTAAGATATTATGATTACATAATGCGATCTAACCAGAAGCCACTAATAGCTCTAAAAATGATCCTCTTTGTCACATGATATCATAAATCGAACTCACAGTTCGATTGCTTTATCGTATCCCGAGTAGAGTATATGTAATAGATGATATTCAACTATAGTGCGGCCACATATTTTCACAGTCATACTCACACGACGGGCCCAATGATATCTTTCTCTTTCGAGAGGGATAAAGTTTCATCTTGACTATCTACTATCCATTTCATGACTTGTAGCCACACCGTTATAATCATCATGTTAAAGACGATGTTTGTCGCATTCAAAGTATATTACTCCTCATGTTGGATACAATAGATATCTCAGGTCTAAAGATCCAAAGTAAACCATCATATAAGATTCTAGTCATGGATAAAATCCAAAATGACAATATCATGTGAGTCATCCATTCACTTGTTCTAAACAAGTACCCATCACCGTGATATATATCCAATACACATGATCATCCCAATGATCATCCATCACGCATCATGTTAGTCTTAATTCATCATTATTCACATAATGAAAAACGATCAAGGAGTTTAAAATCGTTCACAACGATCTATGGATGTCATTATTTATCAAATATAAAAAAACAAATAATGAACAAACAGTGCATTTATCCAATAATTCATTATAATAATACATGTATAGAGGATCAAAACCATCATAAACAACACTACACATATTGGTATTTTTTTCTCCTCTAGACTTTTCTCCATCTTGGTGTGAATGGAACACCTCATCCTTTCATGTACTAGCAATTTACTCTGATATATCATCTTTTACCACAATAATAACAATTTTTTGTGTGCACGATCGATATTCCCTTCTTGGTTGTAGATCAATCTTTTTCTGAGGGTGTGTTTGATTGGAATGATCATCTCACCTCTTAGATTTCCTCTAAATACAAAGTTTTCTTTGTTCATATTTTCTCCTCTGTATCCTTGACAAGAGTGTCCAGAATCTGTCCTTTCAATTCTCATCAAATGATCAAGTTTTTTTATACCACTACCAAACGTCCTCGCCTTTTTAAAGTCTCTTCAAGTTGATTATTCAAAAGTAAGACTTTATCTTCTTTCTCTTTCAATTGATTCTTCAGTCCGGTTATCATAGCTTCATTCTTCATGTTGATGTCATACAACTTGGTCATCTCGTTGTATAAATATTCTTAAATAACATCCTCTTGTTGTTCCTCGAGCTCTTCTATGACATAAAAGAATGCAATGAAATTTGAAAGTTCTTCTCCTTCATCTTTCTCAAATTTGACTTGCCATCAACACACTCATTCTTCATTGTTGGGATTCATGGGATCTCCCTAGCAATTCATAATCATAGAGATCCGGTTCTAGGGTTCATGCAGCGTAAGGTAAAAAGCAAAAAAAATTCTAAACAAAACCCTAAAACCGAACATGCATGATTGTAGATCTATAGAGGAAACACTAACCTCAAACGATACGAGACCTGTTCTGAAAGCTAAATCCTCGATCATAAGAAGATAGAAAGTGTACCAAGCCCTCTACACGTATCCACACGTTGGAAATGATTCCAACGGTTAGAACTCATCTGCTAAGACTAGAAATCTCGATCTCTATGATGCGTACGGTTACGGGGAATCAAAAGTGGGTTTTGAGACTCTTAGATCTGCTCTGAAAGTCTGAGGACGTGCCAAAACCCTAGGGGTCGAGCCCCATTCATTTTGGTTCCAAGAAACCCTAGTTTGAGTAGGAGAAGGATTGCCCCGACGCCTGGACCGATCGGTCCTGCTTGTGGACCGGTCGATCTAAGTTAATTTTTTCGTCTGAACGCAATGTTTGCTCCGTAAGCTAGACCATCCCGTCCATGGTCCTAGACGAATCGGGCTGGCCATGTCTGGACCTAGCCCTGTGGATCGGTCGGTCTAGACTCCGTCAGCTCGGGGTTTTTTTGTCTCTTTCACACGCAATTATCGTTCCCTGTGTGTGTGACCATGTAGGCTCATCCGGAATAGTAGTAAGATGTGGAATATTCATTCCGGTAATACAAGTTATAGACGGTCTCTAGCAAAACACTGTGACTACATAGTAAATAAACAAGCATCTTGAATGATTCGATATGGAACAGACTCGTTCGAGAACCAACCTGGGTCGGACCAAGGAGGGTCCGAATAATATTAAAAATATAAAGAGATGCACTCTGGACAGTCCCAAAACGAAAGGGACCTATCCGAGAGTTAGTCCGGTCAGACCATATAGGATCCTAACCGGACTAGATCAAGCTGAAATGACATGACTCGCACGGGCAAACCCAAACGTTTTGAAAAGGATGAACCAAACCTAATTCAATGATGAAAGATTAAAAGGATAAATGAATATAAAGATTATGACGTTGTGAGCAGTGTAACCCGACAAATGAGAGTTACTCATGTGTATATGTGTGTGTTATGATAGGGTAGCATTTTATGGCGTTAAACAATAGATCGGTTAGGGCCGAGTATTGTGATACGCGTGGTTGTAGCGTGGTATATAAACATGCATGATGGTTGTCATGGTTATAGTCCACTCGTATGCCTTATTGTGATTGAAACCCCGATGAACCACGTAGTAGCACTGATGGAAGAAAGAGTCAATGTCACTATAATTGTGAGAGCACGTAGTCAGTACTGGTGGACAAACGAGCCAGTATTGATACATGTATGTGTCATGTAATAGTACCCGTGGATGAAAGAGTCAGAGTATATTACGATGATGTGAGTTATGGAGCCACTACCGGTGGATGAATGAGTTAGTATGGTACCAGTGTTGTGTTATAGAGCTAGTTGTCACGGGCTTGAGTGTGAGGATACTCAATCCGTGCGGCAATCGACCAAGTGGGACGTGAGAGAACCCAACAAGGAACGACTAAGCCTATCAATTGGTATAGAACCGAGAGATTGAGGATAGAAGATGGGGAAAGAGAGGGAGATCCGAGAGAACCAAAGGAGGAAAAGTCGACGGTACGGCTGATTATATTAATAAGGAAAAGGAAGTACACAAGGTCGACGGCGGCTCGGTACAACGAAAAGACGACGTCGGGAGTTGGTGAACTACCGAGGGTCATCAAAGAAACGAGCCGGCGCGTAAAAGGGGAGAAAATCGAGCAAGAGAAGAGGAATGTGGGGGTTTCCGATCTGACTTCTCCAAGGGGGCCGGCAAGTTCATTTATTGATGGCCGAAAACCCTCATTCACTACAAAAAAAAAACCCCAAATTCCAACCGGCAAATCCGTTGGAAAGAGCCGAAAATCCGTTGGAATTCAACTTTTCCAACGGATTTCCAACGGATATATCCGTTGGAATTTCGTCGTTAGAAATCGGTGTCCGTTGGAATTCCGTGGCAAATTCCAAACGGAATTCCAACGCCCTCATCTGTTGGAATATTTCAACGGATTTCCAACGGTTTTTCCTTTGTATATTTTCAACGGAATTCCAACGGATTTGTTCGTCGGGATATATCAACGGAAATTCCAACGGACATCCGTGGCTATTTTCCGACGGGACCGTTAGAATATCCGTTAGAAATTTTCCAACGGATTTACAACGGTATTTGCCACGGATATCCGTTAGAATATCCGTTGGAAATGCCGTCGAAATGTTACAACGGTATTTACAACGGACGTGCCGTTGTTTCTGCTCCCGAGCTTGGCGGCGTATTGTGGAGTGGTCGATCACCCCGCATAAGCTCAACGATTTGTTCGAGGTTAGTCACTTGTTGCCTCGTCGCCGCAAGTTGTTGCTCGAGTGTCTCGATCCGTCGTTGTTGTTCGAGATCACTCTGCATGCCAGGAGGAATTGCTGCACCGAAATCATCGAACAAATCTCGCTGCAATCCTCCTAATCCATAGATGCGGCCCTTATTTGGAGAGACCGACTGAAAAATAAAAAAAATATTTAAAATTGAAATAAAATATTAAAATATAATATTTAAAAATGAATTATTTTAAGTTTTACCTCCACATAACAACGATCTTGGTCCGATGCAGAGAGACCGGATGAAGAACCCGCTGAATCGCCAACATTTTGCGAGAGTTGGGTGAGTCGTTGAGTTACCGTGCTTACAACTCGTTCCGCACGGGGATCGACATATGTCCCATCAGACTTTTTGTGTGTCCGAGCGACAAACTCTACGATTGATGGCGTTCTCCCCATTTCTTTCTCGGACAGCAGCGGGTTTCTCGGGCGTCCGACATTTTCGGTCGTCCGTGAAACACGGACGTCCGTGTTTGTCGGTCGTCTGGTCCGTCCCGTGGTCCGTGTTCCTCGTCCAGGGCCGAGAACCTTGGTGGTCCGAGTTTCCCGGAAGGTTGTCCGAACACGTGCGTGATTTCTCGGACATGTGCGTGCGGTAGTCTCGGACAGGTGCGGGAAATCTCGGACGGGGCGCGTCTTCCTCGGACACGTGCGTGTCTTGGTCTCGGACAGGTCTGACGTTCTTCGGACAGGTCGCGACTTTCTCGGACAGGTGCGCAGAACTTCGGACATGGACGCGGATTCTTCGGGCAGGTCCGCATTCTCTCGGGCTGGAACGTACCTGCATGTACATGTAACCCAAAAAAGAGAAATGGACAAGGAAAAGTGAAAAATTACCCATTTTTCCTCACACAGTACCGGTGAATGAATGAGTCAGTACTATGCCAGTATTGTGTAGTTGAGCTAATACTGGTGGACGAATGAGTCAGTATGGTATCAGTGTTGTGTTGTGGAGACAATACTGGTGGACGAATGAGTCAGTATTCTGCCTTTGTTGTGTTGTGGAGTCACTACCGGTGAACGAATGAGTCAGTACTGTGCATGAATGTGAGTACCGTATTAGTACCGTTGAACGAAAGAGTCAGTACTATTACGAGAGTATGTGTCGAATAGCAAATATCGGTTGACGAATGAGTCAGTATCTCTATGTTGGTCAGGATTCAGTGAATTACGTAGTCATTACCAATTGACGAAAGAGTTGGTACTATTATGGAATTGAGTAGTGAGTAACTACGTAGTCAATGTCGGTGATGACTGAATCACTATTGTTGTATAGGTGAGGACATCTGTTAGTACCCGTTGACGTTTGAGTCAGTACCACACCACTGGAGTTATCTGGCGCGTCACATAGACAGTACCGGTTGACGACGGGGTTAGTATTGTTATGACAGACTAGTCCTTTGACGTAGTTATACATATGTGATTGTGATTGATATGTATTAATTGGAAACATTATATATTGTTGTTGTGTTTCTGTGTAGAAATATTGATTGACATTGTTTCTGTATGAGAACGAGATTTTTGGATTCAACCCGGGTTTACTCACTAAGTAATTATACTTACCGATCGTTGATTAAAGTTTTTAGATCTCGAGGAGCACGAGTAGCAATTTGGACGACGACTGAAGAGAAGCAACATCATGTACGGGGTTTTAATTATGTTTGAACTTGGGAACGATGATTTCCTTTGTGTTTATTTTAATCTCAGACGTGTATTATTTCAATGATGTATTAAACTATTTGCGTTGCTTTATTCTGAAGAAAAAGTTTTAAAAATCTCGTAATTACGTTTGCATTATTGTTTTATCGTCCATGTGTCATAACTTGTATACAAGATACGGGTTATATGTGTGTCACACGGTGTTCAAAGCTTCACCCTGAAAAGAATTATGCATGTTTGACTGAGAAATCAAACAACAAACTCTCTCCATGATCGTTTTGTTCATCCTTTCCGCCAACTTATTTGATTGAGGAGTCTTTGGCGACGTCTTCACGACAATATGCATCAAACGGTCCAAAGTACTCACCTTCATTATCGCTTTAGATACACTTCAACTTCTTTTCAGTTCGTCTTTCCACCAAAACTTGAAATTTCTTGAAGATGTTCATAACCTGATCCTTATTATATATTCACACAATTTTCTCGAATGATCATCGATAAATGTAAAAAAATGAGGCACCACCCGTTTATCTTGTTTTCAATGGACCACACATATATGAGTGTACTAAATAAAAATTAATCTTTGATTTTCTCGAAGGTATAGAAGACTTAAATGCAACTATATTTTTTTCCCCGAAAACTTTGATCATATTTCTTCAAAGGTGATCCCGAGACTCCTTGTACAATATCATTCTTCGCTAATACAAACATTCCTTTTTCACTCATATGAGTGAGTTTCTTGTACCACAACTCAATAACATATTTATTTTCTAAGGCATTAACGGTATTCTTATAAAGCTTAAGTTTCATCAAATATAGTGACAACGACTTCATCCCACGAGCCAAAACCATGGATCCTTTGGTAAGTTTTCACTGAATTCCACTGAATATAGGGAGAAAACCTCATCATCAACTCTTTCGGATGAGATCAAGTTCAGATGAACATTTGGAATGTGCTTAATATCCTTAAGAACAAGTCTAGTACCAAGACTAGTAATTAAGCTAACATCTCCAACATCAACGACCTGAGTCGAACCATCATTACTCATCTTGACAGAAGGAAAGTTATCTGGAGTGTAGATAACAAAGAATGCATGTCGTGATGTAGCATGAATAGAAACTTCACTGTCAATGACCCAACTGGTCTCATGGTATGTATTAATCACATTATCATCAAGCTGATGGATATGGTACTCTGACCATAATCAGTTTGAAAAACTGATTAGAAATCTATTGAATGGGTTCAGGTGGCCTAATAAACCCATGATTAATGATAAAACTAATGGACATAATTATAAGATAATATGCCTAATGGTTGTTGAAAGAGACTAATGGATTGTGTTATGATAGGTCCAATGGGCTTAATGAAACCCTAAGACTACATTACATAATATGTGTTAGACACATTTTGGTGTGTGTGGAAGAAGCAAAAATCGTTTTATCCCTCTCTCTCCTTGGTCAACGGTTTCTCTCTCCCAAATTTCTCGATTTTCGTTCCAGACCTCCAGATCGAGTTCTAACAGATGCACAAGCCTATGAGTGTAGACTATCTGTAGCACTACTAGAAAACACGGAAAAGGTGACGCAAAATTTGCGTCACTAAAATGGTGACGCAAAAGTGACGCAAATACTGACGCAATATTTTCGTCACTAAAGCGTCACTAAATAGTGACGCAATAGTGACGCAAATAGTTACGTCACTAAACGGTGACGCAAAAAATAACGCAAAATTTGCGTCACGAAAAAAGGTGACGCAAGAGTGACGCAAATAGTTGCGTCACCCTTTGGTGACGCAATTTAGTCACCTTTCTATATCTGTATTTTATTATTTATACGTATAAACATACAAATATTTATATATAAGTATATGTTTTATATATACATATATATATATATGTATGTATTTGTACGTATAAATATACAAATATTTCCATATAAATATAAATTTTATATATACGTATATTATATATATATATATATGTATTTGTATGTATAAATATACGAATATATATATAAAACGTAAATTTTATGTATACGTATATATTATATATATGTGTATTTGTATATACAAATATACGAGTATTTTATATATAAATGTGTATTTTACATATACATATATATAAAATGGTTTGTGCGTGTAAATATACATGAATATAATCCCATATTTTTTTGTGTGAACATGGTAAATTTAATCGTATATATATGCATATATTTATACATACAAATATATGTTATGTATATAAATATATATTTTATATATGTATATATACGTACAAATATATACGTATATATATATATTTGTAAGTATAAATATTTGTATATGTATATGTATTAATGTAGTAATATATCAGAAGTTTAACTTGGATCAGTTGGTTGGTTGTCAATTGGAACTCTAAAGTTAAGCGTGCTTGAGCTGGAGCAGTGGAAGGATGAGTGACCTTCTGGGAAGTGGATTTCGAGGACTCAATCTCAGAGTTTCCGATTCGGCTTAAGATCGCGGTTGGAGGTTAGAGGTCGGGAATAGGGTATAGGATTAGATTCGGGATTAAAAAAAATATTTTTGAATCCAAAATACGTTTTAGTGACGCAATAATTGCGTCACCTTTTTGAGTCACTAAATAATGACGCAATTGTGTCACCAAAAGGTGACGCTAAAAGGTGATGCAATTGCGTCACTATTTAGTGACGCAAAAATTGAGTCACTATTGCGTCACCCTTTGGTGACGCTTGGTGACGAAATCTGAATTGGTGACGGTATGAATTGTGACGCTTTTGGTTGCGTCACTATTGCGTCACCTTTTGAAAAGGGTGACGCAAAAATATAAAAGGGTGACGCAAAAGTTGCGTCACCCTTTTGCTGTTTTCTAGTAGTGTAGAGAACATTGATTTCAGCATTTTATGACAGGTCACTAGACCGAAAAAGGTTAATAGATTGATAATTTTGTCAATTCATGTAAGATCTGTTGTTTGGATTTCATTCATATCATTCCGTTGTGTGAAACCCAATATTGGAATCCTAGAAACCATTGTGAATGCATATTTAGGAATCTCCAAAATCCAACACAAGCATGATTAGGAACTCTTCTCTTTTAACCGCAACTCGTTCCTAATTGTCTCCATACTTATTTTTTTCTTGTTTTCCTTCTTTAATTTTCAATAATCTTTCTTGATATGTCATTTCCTGTGACAATATTGACACTCCACATTTGTAATTTTTTTTAATTTGCTCCTGCATTTACTCTTGCCTTTCAGATACCGATTCAATCTCCTCCCCCTCGATTCAGTTATCAGAATTCAGAACTTGAGGAAGTTCCTTGAGAATGTCTTCGTGTCTCCTCATTTAGAATATTATTCTTTGCGTACTCCATCGAGATGACATCTTCTGGAGATGAATTTAACAACGACATCCTAAATGTCTCCCACGAATCCGGAAGTGTGTTGAGAAAGCACAAACTATGATTCTAATCTTCAAAAGTGATTCCTACATCAGATAATTGATTCAACAATCCTAGAAACACATTCAAGTGATCTATCACCGAACTTCCCTCACGTACTTCAAATCCACCAATTTCTTGATGAAGTACATATTGCGATTCCCAGTGTTTCGAGCGTACAACCGCCCTATCTTACTCCACAAAGATCGAGCATTAGTTTCACCAACCACATGGTTCAAAACATTATCATTTATCCATTTTTATCAAGGTATAAACTTGTCGATAAAGCAATGTCCATTGCTCATCAGTTTTGTTATTAGATTTTTCTTCAACGATCAACGGTAGACAACATTCCTTTACGTATAGCAAATCCTCCATCTTACTCTTCCACACGTGATAGTTGATGTCGTTCAAATTGATCATCCTACTAGTATTTGCCTTCATCGTTCACACAAGTGCATCATACAACTGAATGCTCTAATATCATTTGTTGGGGGGTTTACCATAAGTCACGAAACGGTAAATAAGAATCCATTGCTTTTAAGAACATGTTAGGATGACAATATTTAGTATAGCGGTAACCAAATCAGAAATTTAGATGGGACAACCAATTTAACGTGGAAAACTTCTTCAGTATGAAGAGTAAAAACCACGAGACTGTAGTCTATCCAAAAATCCACTATAATCTTCAAAATATTTTGTTACAATGTCCACAATATAGTATCCAATAGACAAGAGATACAACACCGAGATTTTCAAATATTAACCCAATATGTAAACCTCAATATACCTCAAAGTGCAACTGTAACTTAAGTAGACAAGTTAACCCCGTAACTTATTATTTCGACAACCAAATTTTAATCTCATTATAGTAATTAAAATTCAAAGGGTCAAGAATAAACATACCAAATTTCAACTCAAATGGAGAAGAGATGTCCATCCGAATTTGTAGATCACTCGAACATATGCAATTGAATCCTCAGTGATGAACAATTTTGGTGAAACCTCCATTTTCCAATTCTGCCCGTTAAGATCAAAATATCACCGAACAAAATTTAGAACAACAAGTGTAGAAGCTTTTCTCTCAATTTCAAATCAATCAGACAAGAAATGAGCATCCGATCGAGCTTTTGATCACAACTTAACAAAATTATTTTCTTCGCTCTTTCTTCCCTCTCTTTATTTGTTTCTTTCTTCCTCATTCTCTTGCTTAGATGATGAAACTATGACCAAAACTCCTCTATTTATAGTTCTTGATCAATTCAACTTAAGACAAAAGATTGAGTTATAAATTATCTTCATAATAATGGTGTTTTCCACCATTATCATTTTTTCCACCTAATGTAAGGTTGTATTTCCATCAAATACAATAATGGTGGCTTTACAACCATTAATACTTAGGAGAAACCTCACATATTGGTAATGAATCGGTTGGTACTATACTTTTCCTATGTATTTAACATGTATTTCTCCATAAAGATCATATGGAATAATATCAAACTTCATTTGTTTGGAATTAATTCACTTTTTCATAAAATTATTTATTTCTTCATTTTTACAAGCATATGTAAAGTTGTATTTATTAAACTATTTTGATTATACTTATTTTTTTTTACCAAAAAAAACTATTTTGATTATAGTAGGTGGGTTTCTTTTAAAATAAGTTACTTATACAACAAAAAAAGTTTGATAAGTGTTTCAAGGGATTAGATATTTCAGTTACATCTAAATATTTTAAAAATTAATAGATTGGATGTGAGAATAGGATAATCGACGGATATCAATGAAATAATATCATTATACCAATTGTTTATTTAAATTATATATTGGATTAAGATATTTTGGTTTGGTTTGAGTTTTAATCTTCTCTATATATATATATTTTTATTTTTCCAACAAATATGTGCAGTTGTTTTGATTATCTATTTGAATGATTTATTTTAATTTAGTTGTCAGTAAGTATTTTGAATCGAATAAAAATAGATTTTAATTCGTGGCTTTATAATCTTTTTAATAATTTAATATAACCGTACGGGCATTGTTTTAACGTAGTCAAACATGACGTTGCTTCTTATCCAAGATGACGTCATAGTAGTACATGCTCTGATGACGTTGCTGATATATATATATATATATATATATATATTGAATGCGTGTAAAGCAACAGATGAATTACCAGAAATAATCAAGTCGTCGACGTAAACGAGAACACATAGATGAATGTGACCATCGTGGAAGGTGAATAACGAGTGATCGAATTGAGACTGACGAAATCCATAATTCTCCAAAGACGAACGAAGCTTTTCAGTGTATGTGTTGTATATGTATGTATATATATATATGTGTATGTGTATGCATATGTATATATGTATATATATGTGTATGTATAATATATATGTATATATATGCGAATGTATATGTATGTATGTATATGTATATATATGTACGTTTATATATATGTATTAATATATATATATGTGTATGTATATTGATATGTATGTATATATATGTATACATATATGTGTGGATGTGTATATTTATATACGTATGTATATGTACATGTGTATATATATGTATATATGTATATGTGTATGTATATGTATATTTTTATTATTCATATATATGTATATTTATGTGTATGTATATATATATTTATATATAGTATATATATGTGTGTTTATATGTGTATATATATATGTATATATGTGTATATATATATTTATATACGTATGTATATATACATATATGTATATATATGTGTATGTGTATATATATATTTCTTATTTATTTTATGATTTTTATTTAATTAATTAATTATTATTAAGTAATTTATTTTTTTATTTAATTTTTGACGTGGCGATAACATGGCGCGATGATTAGGAGAGAGGTTGAGAATTTCACCGCTACATAGGATTTCCGTTTGTCTACGTGGCAGTTATTTGACGGTAGGTATTTTTTGGCGAATAATTTAAAAGTATAGGATTTATTTGGAGAAAAACCAATTGTAAAGGTATTATTCAGTAATTAAAAAAGTACAAGTATTAAATTGAGACCAGAAAAAAATACAGGTATTTTACGGCGATTCTCCCAATTTAATAATGAAATTTATAAACAATACTTTCATTTATTCATATATGTTTTTAATTGATGAAATACCCAAATTGTTTTTTCAAAATAAATTAGCTGAAAAAGAAATGGAGATGAAGGCTCCAAGTCACAGAACGATATTCGATAGAGATGGAGAGGAGAGAGAGAGAGGCGGGAGAGGAGAGAGAGGATAGAGAAGAGATGGATCTATAATATATTAAAATTAAAAATGAAGAATATTTTTTGAAAGATACAATTATAAGGTTATGAGATGATATTGTCTTTTTTTTTTAAAAAAAAGTCAAGGTCATCCTTTGAAGTCAAGATCGATATTTTGGGTTATTTTTGCAACTCGTCCAAATAAAAGTTCCTGGAATAATTATTATAACAACATGAAATCATATATATATATATATATTCTCCTCTATTTTTTTTTAAGATAAACATTTAATTATTCATTACATTTTTTTTCATATTTTCTGATAACGAAAACAAAAACATCAGAGACTGCTGCTAATTGTGGGTGGGCATAGATTCAGCACATGATGATGGTAATTAAGACGTCGAGCCATCCACCTGGAAGAAGATGACAGAATTATCAACTGTATGTGAATAACATATAATATAGTTTTTTTTTTAATTATTATTTTTATTTTAATGATGTTTTCGAAATTCAACCTTTACGTAGTTTTAGTTACACGCATGCACATAAATTTAAAGAAAAGTGGATATTAATTGAGACTGCACGCGTTACAAAGAAAAGATGTCATTCCAGGGCTATGCAACCATCATCGTCATCATACATGACGGGATCCATACATCATGACATCCGTGAGTCTACAAATATGTATCCATGCGGCCATACGCATGTTGTACATGGATGCATGTACGGACATTTGCATGTATTCAATAGGGATCTAAATATGGTGCTGCGAGAAATCACGTGATGTGCACATGGAAATCCGTAGAGAATCTATGGAATCTATTCTCTGTGCTAATTATTGCGAACATGAGACAAATGTGAAGATTCCATTTTCCTTTATTGAATTAGTAAAATAAAGAAACATACGAAGTCATAAGATACTATAAATAAATAAGCGAATAATGTATTCAATTATTATTTTTTTTTTTTGGGTAATGACCAATGTATGTCTATACAAAGGAAGCAAATATAATATCACCTCTCATTCAATTATTATTATTTTTTGCTAAGTCCCACATATATGGACCATTTTAGAATATATATATATATATATAATTGTAATAATAATTAGGGATGGTACAGTCTGGTGGGTCAAAGAAGATGATTGAGACAGAGAGAGGATGAATGTCAGAAAGTTGCCTTCTGAGCAAAGCTGTTGCTTTGTCATCACCCCAAAAGCTTCTATACGATTAGATAATAATAATAATAATAATAATAATAATAATAATAATAATAATAATAATAATAATAATAATAATAATAATAATAATAATAATAATAATAATAATAATAATAATAATAATAATAATAATAATAATAATAATAATAATAATAATAATAATAATAATATGGAAAGCAAAAAAATGGCGACTGACTAGATGCCAATTTCTATTGTTAGTAGTTCAATAGCTCAATCAGATTGTATCAAATCGATACATACGTCCATCGACGCAAGAATTTGGATTAGACAACGATTAAAGTTAGTTTTCGCGTTCCAATGTCAGTTATCGAAAACCTCGTTTCTTTTTTGTCTTCGTTTGTAAGATAAATCCAAATATTTTTGAAATATTATATATATATATATATATATATCTAAAATTTAGATATCATAAAAAAAACTCTGACACTTTTTTCGTTACTAATTAAATTCTATGTTTATTATAATTAATCAATAAAACTCCAAACTTTTTAAAAATTTATCAAAAATTCCTCACGTTTACCAATTAAAAAAAATAATGATGTGACAATGATATAGTTTCTAAGTGATACAAATATCGTCATAATTATACTACATCATCATTTTAAATAAAATTTCAATTGAATAATTTATTTAAATTAATATATATACATACAAATTCATATATACATATATATATTAAAAATAAAATTACTTTTTTGACACTAAAATAAAAATAAGAAAAATAAAAATAAAAATAAAGTTACTTATAATTAATATAACATATATATACATATCTACAACATATATATTATAAATTATATGTAAAATCATATATATATATACATATTTTTTTAATATATATTGTGTATATATATGTGTTATAATTACTTTTATTTTAATATACATATTAGTTGTATATGTATATGTTGTATGTATAATTAATATATATATATATACATATTATTTTTAATATATATATTATATGAATATATGTATATATGTTAATTATAATTATTTTTATTTTAATATATATGTATTAGTTTTAATATATATATATATATAAATATATATATATATATATATATATATATATATATATATATATATATATATTTAAAA
>NW_010965216.1:1421049-1423409 GCF_000463585.1 Tarenaya hassleriana
CACAACATATATATATATATATATATATATATATTATAAATTATATTAAAAATAATATATACATATACATATTTTTTAATATATATTGTATATATATATGTGTTATAATTACTTTTATTTTAATATACATATTAGTTATATATATATATATATGTTATATGTATAACTAATATATATATACATATTATTTTTAATATATATATTATATGAATATATGTATATATGGTAATTATAATTACTTTTATTTTAGTATTTATATTAGTTATACATATATATTATATATGTATATAAAATTAATTATAATTATTTTTTATTTTAATATATATGTATTATATATATATATATATATATTTGAAATAGGATACTTTGAAAACTCAAATTCTCTCTCTATCGATGAATTTGGATTTGATAGTAGGGTGAACTTTTCAGTATTCAGTTGAGTTCTTTCAATTTTATAAATATATATACCAATAGAATAATATATCATATACGATTTTAGTTTTTATTAATTTTTTTAAAAATTTTAATTTTTAAAATTTTAAAATTCGATCCGGTTGGGTTCTGAAAAATTCGGTTGTCTAAAAAATTTAGAGTTCAAAACGGAATTAAACGGTGGATAACAAAGAAAAAACACGAGTATAGATAATATTCATTGGATCTTTGCTATTGTGTTTCGAAAACTAGAGAATAGGATGAGTACACATCGGATATCCGAAAAAAAATGGGAGTATTTGGATTTGTAGTAGGAAGACCGGGTATCATTTTGAAATATCTAAAATTTTCCTAAAACCCACTATTCCAAATAATAAATTGGATTCAAAACCAAATATCCAAAATCGAACACCTAATATCTTGAATATCTAAATCAATAGCCCACTTTACTTTATTCTTTTATCACAGAGAAAAGTTTCTTTATTTTCTTATTAAAACAAGCATAGCCATTGACGCGTAGGCATAAATATATTCTGACAAAAAAGAAAGAAAGACTTTAATATGAGATCGGTAATAAATTGGATTCAAAACCAAATATCCAAAATCGAACACCTAATATCTTGAATATCTAAATCAATAGCCCACTTTACTTTATTCTTTTATCACAGAGAAAAGTTTCTTTATTTTCTTATTAAAACAAGCATAGCCATTGACGCGTAGGCATAAATATATTCTGACAAAAAAGAAAGAAAGACTTTAATATGAGATCGGATACAAAGAACATTCAAAACTAAACCCTCACAAGACTACCAAAACCCTAATACCCAATTCTCAATCTAACACTTCCTCCTCGAATTGCCATCATCTTTGCTATTAGCAATGGAGACCAGCCCAATAATCAGATCAGAGCAAAGTGCTGAGTTGAGAAAGATTCATACCATGACAACGATGTCGGGAAACTTCATGGCGGGGAATTGGCCGGAGAAGGGTATCTTCTGTACTATGCCTGGCCTTGGCCTCTGGTCAAAAAAAAGAAAAAGAAAACAGCTTTACAACAAGACAATGGGTATAGGATCGATCGTCGATCATTCGTCATCTGATGGCAAAGTCGGGCTCTTCGAACAGCTCTCTAGCTTGTGGAGTTCTAACATCTTCTTCTCTGGGTTACAGAGCCCTGCAATGGCGAATTCAGACAAAAAAACGTGGGGATCCATTCTTAAAAGAGATGCACTAGGAAGCCAAGATCGTGTAGACACTATCTCGGTTTTAATCAAGCAGTGTTCCTATCGAAACACACAAAACCCGAATACGAAATATCCGTTTCCTTCTGCAAATGGGTTGAGATCACTACACTATCACTTGCCTACATTACTAACGTGAGCCCTTTTTGGCGTGTGTTTTTACGAGGAAAGTGTAAAACCAGTTGAAGAATACCACTAACCCGAGCATTTGGGGATGTCCCAAACAGCAACAGAGGTCGGTGAGCATTCTGGTTCACAGAGAGTGCGATGGTTCTCGTGATTGACGTTCATTGCCAACATCCACGCACCAATTGTTACGTCCTCGTTGCTAAACATTCTGAAACTGCAGTTTAGGAAAAAACTTTCAATTTATCAAGCAAAAAGTTCAATGGGTAAAGGCAATTACGATACTCTTCGAGTGATGATTTGACAAACAGAGCAGAAGAAAGTGACCATTTAATACCCGTAAGAAGGAATTCAAGGAAACCAAACACAAAACCCGAAGGGTTTTCTAAGCATAGAAATGGCGGAAACTTTGAACAAACACGAGAAAATTGAGGATGTAGAAACATGCCTGTTGTTTCTGAGAGCAACCAAACTTGCTACAACGTCAGCGGAAAGAGCATATATCGGGCCATAGGCATGAAGAAAATACTCTTTCCATAACAAATTGGACAATGGTTCATA
>NW_010965216.1:1423419-1425127 GCF_000463585.1 Tarenaya hassleriana
CAAGGGTTCATACCTGCAAAATTTCAATTGATTCAGTAAACCCCAACCACTTGTGTCAGCATCTCGAACCACAAAATGAAATGGGGTCCTTCATGTTAAATGTTTGATGGCCTTCATTCTCACCATTTCAGTTTCGGGTCTGTGAAAACTGGACCCTTTTTCAAGCATCCTAAATATGTCTGAGTGTGAGTCCGGTCTTTCGCCAACAACAAAGAGAGCCGATCTGCAGAAACATGAACTCAAAACGAAAAGTCTCAATAGAAGCTCCAAGATTCTCCAAAAGAGATTCATGGGTACACAGAATCACAAGGACAAATCACCTGGCCGCAAGTATATATCATCATCAGCTTTGACGTAGAATTCAGAATCATAAAGCGCATGTGCAGCTTTGAAGAAAGCAAGTCTACAGAACGAAAACAAACAGAAACCGGGTTTTAAAGCTTTACATATTAATCTTCTAAAAGATGTACGGAAACAGGAAAGGAGCCTTTCACTAACGTTTTGTATGGGAGCTTACTGTACTCCTCCTCGATATCTAGCAGTATAAAGTCATCGTATTCTGCAATTTCCTTCCTCAGCTCAGCCATTTTGTGCTCGTCTTTGGTTTTGCCTATAATAAATCTGAAGGCCAATCCAGTTGATTCTTCCAAGCTGCAGAACAGAAAGATGAAAACAGTGAAAACCTTCAAGCTGCAAGAATCAATGAATAGCTCAAACGAAACCATTAGACTAATGCCTCGAGGATCAGGAGCATCCACCATTTCGTTTCATCTGGATGATATTACCAGCTTTGCTGGCTCTGAATTTTGCATATCCAATCTGCATCTGATCAGATTCCTTCAAGATTTGATAAATTACCAAATTCTGAATCCTCGTATCTATTCATGCCACAATTTAGGCAGATTGCCTGAAGATTGGTCATGCATCTATTTCCAAGATAGAACCAATTTAGACGATGGATCAGCTCAACCCTTGTACCAAGATGATTCCGTGAAAAATCCCTAAAGCTAAAAAAGAGAGCTTTCTGTCCAATTTCCATCTACCCAAACAGGCATCGATCCGTGAAGATAATCGAGAACAATGGCGAAACAATTCATTGATCAAGAGAATGGAGAGTGATAAGATCAGTACCGTCTAAGCCCGTCCGGATCCGACGGCATCCATGTCATCCTAAGCGCCCGCCTCCGACCAGCTGAACCGAAACCGGTCTGAATCCCGACGAAACCCATCACCTTGTGCCTCTTCACTTCGCCACCGGCGCCATTTCCGTTTCCATTACCGGAGACGTCCCACACGACGCGAACCGTCGCCGGAGGGGCGTTCGAGAGGCAGTTGCGGCCGACGAATCGGAGGCCCGGAGAGAGAATCGCGGCGAGCCCGAAGAGGAACCCGGCGATTCCGATGGCGAGGGAAGTGAATACGATCAGGACCGTCGATCGGCGCGTGGAGAGAGATGGCCGCGCGTGGAAGAGCTTCGGAGAAGATGGCATGGTGGGGCTGGATCCGATCGGAGAAGCTTACGCTACGAACTCATTCGCAGTGCTCCGGCATAGGCTTTGGAGGGCGTTTCCGACAGTCCTTCTCGAGCTTCCGTTATCAGTCGTCAATGGCGACGGTTTTGTTCCACCCAGAGATCTGGTTGATTCAATTATCCGGATTCAGATCCTGGTCTCAACGGGGAATACACACCCTCCAATATATATATATA
>NW_010965216.1:1425265-1461642 GCF_000463585.1 Tarenaya hassleriana
GGAGGGTTTTTTTTTTTTAGCCATATCATATATATATATATATATATATTCATTTTAAATGTTGTTTTATCGGTAAGGTCTTAATTATAGTTTGACCGTTCTGAGTATGAAATCAATTTACCCATATTTTCTTTCTTACTTTGTTAACGTCAATTTCAATATTGGAAATAAATGAACATATTTGGAAAATGATGAAACTATGACTATATATATATATATATATATATATATGAGTTTCACAGTATTAAAAGAAAAACAAAATACCAAAATGATTCATCTTGTAGGCCCACTGCTTAGTGGTTAATCCTTCCTTGTTAAGATACATGAAAAACTTGTGTGTGTAGGTTGGTGGTTTAGGATTTTGGTTTGATTATTTTCCATGTTATACTTTTTAATATTAAAAAAACTATAATCAATTCCTTTTTTTTATATTGGATTCAATTAAATTTCTATTGAATTCGGACCAATTCTAATTTTTTTCCGACAAGAGTCGAAAATTTTTACTATTTTTTATGTTCGATTTTTTCAACATTAAATATATACAAAACATTATAACCATTTTATTCGATATTTATATTTTTCTATGACATTATCCAAATGCCCACACCTAAACACCTAACAGATGGATTCCGACAACGTCAGAGGAAACAAACAGAGAGAATGATGGATGGAGAGACAGAGAAATGAAGTGGGAAAAAAAAAAAAAAGTTCACCAGAAAAAAGTTGGGTTATGATATCTTAAGCACTAATCTGAATCATCAGAGGAATAATCCTCGAGCTGTTCATCAACACAAAGCAATATCTCATCGTAATCGCATGAAGATCTGACCAGACCTGAATCACATTCTTCTCTCTGCTCATCTGAGCCCTTGTCGTATTCTCCCTGCAAGCAATGATCCGGTTCCAGATTCTCGCCGGGTTTCTCAGATGGGTCGCTCCGAGTTACCTCTGACTCAACCGGGTCATCACGGGTCGCCACCATAGTGTCCTCCGTTTGGTCTTCTGCGTGTTCAGCTTCTGTTGTCTGTCCTGATGGGTGTTCATGTTCATCCGAATCCAGTTCAGTTTCGGTTTTTCTGGTGAACTCATTTGTTCCTAGAGGAACAGGGAAGCCCGGAGGAACCTCCTCGTCTGAATTCTCCGGAACCGTCTGGTCACAGGTCTCGAGACGGGCGTTATCGGGTTTGTCTGACCGTGGATCCACACCCGGGAAAACCCCTGTTGAAACCCGAAAACTGAAATAAACGAACGCAGAAAGTAATGGACAAAACCGAACGAAAGAACGAAAGCAGGGAAAAAAATCTGGCTTTTACTCGAGACAGTGTCGGGTTTCGTCTGCTCGTACAAGGTTTTCTTTAGCAGTATTGTCCCAGGGAACACCATCAAGTTGATTCTTTTGAGAGATTCACGTTCTTGATCATCATCCACTGGTACGAATCCGAATCCTCGAGTCCATGTCTCGACTAAACTCGGAAGCGCAGCTACCACGAGCTTCTCAACCTTAAACGACATCAGCATCTGCAGCCATCACCCGAGGAAACAGTTTCATTTCCAAGATTTTCCCGAGAAAGTAAGTGAGAAATCGAAGACATTCATCACAAAAAAAAAAAAAAGACAGGTCTTCCATTTTCCGAGCAGCCGAGTACTGTACCTCTTCAATGGCAGCAACAAGGATTCTGCACATTCCCTGACGTCGGAACTTACTGCATGTAGCAACGAGAGGCATCTCTGCAACAGACACACCATGTAACCTGGCAAAAAAAAAAGTCGTTTTTTTTTTCCGATTTGACTTATGAAAAAGAAAAGAGCTTGAAAAGTATTTTACCGGGTTTTTGTACATATGCTCAGAGGATCTGAGAATCGTTCAGTTTCAGAAATAACGAGTTCCGACAGTTAAAAAAACGTAAAAAGGTAATAACTTTACTGACCTGATGGATGCTACCGATATCAGTACGTCATCCTTCTCCACGACCACTGAGTAGAACCCGTCAAAGTTTAACCGTGCAAAATTCGACCTTTACTCGATCCAAAAGGCGAATATTAGATATGAACACGAGTGAGTGATACAGTATTTTACAAACCCTAATTCCTCTGAATTTAAAAGGAGATTTACCCCCAATTGTACAGCAAATGAGGTAACATGTCAACACCAGTTCTTGCATCAACCATAGATTGAAAGCATTCCTCCATTATCGAGAGAGCGACTGCTAACTTCGAGTTGCATTCAGCTTTCATGGCGAACCACTGGACAGAATGAACATTTTGGTCTTCTCGAAAACATTTCAAAAGGGCCCACGACAAGCCATCAGAAATATGGTTAATGATTCCAACACGAGAACTAAGACCTGAGTAAACCTGCATAGCCAACAGCTATCGAATAAGAACCACAAACTCTGAAGGCTATCTATCCGTACAAGGATATGGGCATAGAGTGAAAGAAATTACAAGATCCATAACGAGTTGACGGGAAATAATGGATTGGTCAATCCAGAAATCTACTTTTAACCAGTAGAATTTCACCTCATTATGCAGTAAAATATATTTTCTCTACTTCAAAGTCAAACTAGTAGATGCAAGAAAATTTCATGGCTTTAAGCTTATAACATGATCATGCAGAAGTTTTAAACAAGATTCGGAGAGGGTTTACCATGCAACATGATCATGTAGGAGTTCTAAATTAAATTCGGAGAGAGTTGGTATAACATATCGATACCTTCTCACAGCTTTTACCACAAAAGTAAGTTCCAGGAAAGGGTTCTCTGCGTTTTCTTGTCCCTTGCAGACACATGACATGATCTGATAACAAAGGTAGAAGTCATCAGCCAAAACTGGATTCTAACAAAATATAATTACACTGGAATTAATTCAATACCCAGAATGAGGAAAAGCCCCAAAATAATTCTTTAGGAGAAAACAAAATGGAAAAGAACCAAGCCCTTTACATAGAGATGGCAAATAAAGCCGACATCTGCAAATGAAAGGGGATTCTTGATTACATGACGGTGAATTCTTGATTAAGACAAGGGTTAAAATCAGGGGTATCCTTTAGATAATATAACCACAAATCAAATTTTGTGTACTGTACAAGGTTAATCATGATTTCTAATAGTTGGCAAGTCAGAGAGGTGGAGGGAGGATTACATTTATGCTGGCATTGTGAGCATTTAAACGCATGTGAGCAATCTGCAGGCTCCTTATCACCGACCAACTCTCCGCAGATCCAACACGTGCAGTTTGAGCAATACCAACTTCCTTCAGGTAGCACCTGATTTCATAGACAAAAAAGTAAAAGAATAAACTCACTTTATCTAAAGCCAAGAAATTTACAGAAGACACCGATATAGAAAAGTACCTGCATTGATAAGCAAGCCTGATGGAAGGTGGATGGACAGTTATCACAGCATATCAACTCACCCCCATCACCACAAATTCCACAAGAATCGTCATTTGGATCATCATCGACAGCTTCCAGTGATCTCCCTCCGTTTCTCCGGGCCTTGTACTCAGCAGCCCAAGCTTGCAACTGACACGAACTGAAGGGCTGTCCTGACTCCATGAAAAGATTCAGACACGGGCGGTTCAGACTAAATCCAGCATGGCTCTTAAATTCAGACAGTGATACCGTCCTATTACAACAGGTGCAAACCACTCCATCTCTGATCACCAGGCCAGTTTTCACCACGGTATCGTCATCTGGGTCCCGTAACTCGATTACCTCATCCCTGGAAATTACCTTGGAGGCTATCAACCACCATAACACCGTTCTTGGACCTGAAACAGACCATTTTCCTTCTGTAAATTGCTTTCCCCCCTTGCTTGAGCTTCTGGGAAGCAACTTGCATCCTCCCTTGTTGCTTCTCTTTTTTGTTCTGGCTTTTGATTTCTGAGCTTTCTTTTTCCGGTTTGACCCACCAGCACCATCTCTGTTATCTTTGGTTTTCATTATTGAAGAAATCAAAATGTCATTACCCTGACCCTGGTGTTTATTAGCTTTCTTTCCCCGCTTCTTTGAACTGCCATGTGAATTCTTGATCTTATCTTGCTTCAAAATTTCGTCATGACAGTCCTTTGACGGTAAGAGAACACTACACATATCATTGTCAAGGCATTCCAGAGCGCCAGGAGAATTAGAATCTAGGATATCAAGTTGATCCAAGGAAGCTGGTCTGATTTCAGATATCTTTTTTGACTTTCTCTGCAACTTCTTTCTCATAGAACTTCCATGCTTGCCCTCGGTTATCAACTCTGAGGCTCCAGCTTGTTTGC
The DNA here is from genome assembly GCF_000463585.1 of Tarenaya hassleriana. Lineage (NCBI taxonomy): Eukaryota > Viridiplantae > Streptophyta > Magnoliopsida > Brassicales > Cleomaceae > Tarenaya > Tarenaya hassleriana. Next base: position 1,429,532 of record NW_010965216.1, read on the forward strand.
TAACCACCTCCTCACCAAGCCCAGGATTCTGTATAACCCCAGAGATCACAAACTCAGGTGACGCGGATTCATCTTTTCCACAACCGCTGTAATTCTTCAGTGTGGGATCTCCTTGGAACTGCGGTGTATTTTCTTGAATGCAAGAACTTGCCAATGCAGTTGGAGGGGCAGAGTTCTTCCCCAATTCTTTGGTATGTCCCTTACGATCTGAATGAATCTCGTGGTTAACATCCTCATCATAAATACCACGGCTTTCCTCGGAAACTGTCAAAACACTTTCAGGGCAGCCTGATATTCTGTGCATGGAACCCGCATTTTCTTTCTTGCACTTTTCAATCACTGAACACCATGAGGCTTCAACTTCAGTTCCCTTTCTTAAACAACCGACTTTCCTATCTGTGAACACGACAGTCACAAAAGGCTCTAAAGTGCTCCACCAAAGTGCCCGAGTATTTGCAAGATCTAACCCTTTCATGTTCTCCTCGACGTCCAACAATGTTAGCGACAGATCTGACCAGAAATCATTGATACCAGTCCATTTCTTTGTACCAGAGTTGATAACCATATGATCAGCCATTAGGGTCTCACCTAATAATCTCCAAACCGTGGGAAATTCGCGAAATTTTCGTTCCTCGGGTGATATGTACATCGTATCACTGTATTTTCTGCATGGTCTTTGATACTTCTCCATTTTCCAGCCAGCAGCACTAAGCAACTTAAACACATACTTCTGGAGAAGGGGACGAGGATCCTCCTTAGGATCTATCCTCAGACAAATCTCAGATATATTTAGTCTTTGAGAATTCGACCCATTAGGGCATACTTTAGATGCATCCTTCAATTGCAATGGGGAGTCAGACTTCTCAGCGAAGGATACAGATGAACTCCCACATGCCATTCTTGTGGCAAAGCTCTCCTGAGAAACAGGAGAGGCAATTGCTTTACATCCAAATAACATCTTTCCATCACATTTGTCCAGGGTTTGTGACTTGCACTTTTCTAACCCAGGTTCTCCCAGATAAATTTCTCTGCCCTTGTCTGTTTTTTGCTTTAGCAGATATGACCTAGTCGAAACACCAGTTCTAGATGATTCGACTAAATGGAGAGGTATTGTTTTGCTAGCCATATCAAAATTTGGATAGTTATTCAGCACAGACCCCTTTCCATGTTTCGTGTCTGGAAGCTCATTGCCTGAAAACTTCATTCTCTTACTCTTTGCGTTAAAGTCTGAACTATCCTTAGAAGCAAATGGCTCGGAACCCTCTGGACATATATATTTAGTGGCCCATTGGCTTGTCGCCACAGTGTTATCACTGTTAGAGCACAGAGAGGATGTGGCATTCTTACTGGAGTCACATTCGAAGTCAATGACTCCAGTAACAAGGCATCTTTTAGTTGTATTTCCGGGATCATTTCCAAAGAAAACCTGTCTGAAGATCTGGTGCTCTTCATATGACCCCTCAAAACCGTCATCCTGTAAATTTCCGATCTCTCTGTTACAAAGCATCCTTACCTACTAAATGCATGCTTTACTTTGTGTGAAATTGTAGGAAAGGTACCTGAAAGTACAAAAACAATGGATACTTTCATCCATAACTAATTTAATCCTAAGAAAATGGGTAACTTCCTGTTCCGTTCTCCAGTCATTACACATCTAGAATGGGAAGAGTATACGAGCAAAGGAGGTATCCAGAATGCATATTTTTTTACGGCCAAATTTTCATCTCTGGCCATGAAAATTTATGTATCGCCATAAAAAAGGAACTGTGATTGGTAAGGAAATAACATAAACCTTCTCATTTTCAAAATTTGACCTTTTCCCACAGTAAAATCGATGTAGAGAATCTAGAGGCCCGAAAATACTGCTAACAATCACAGGGAGATAACTAAAAGGCCTAAACATCAGTGTCAGCATGCACATGTATCCAGGATATGTTGCTTGCCAATTCGAAACAGAAAATGGTCCAACCAAATGAAGACGCATTCCGTGGAAGTAAGCTAGCATGTGAAACTTTCAGTGGAAAGGGTTCAAATATCAGGGCGACCATTGTGAGTGATATTCACTCTCAAGAGACACTGACCCCTATGCCTATTTCATCAGGCACATCACCATCCTGTTCTTTCCATCTTCTTTCGTGTTGCATTGCTCAAAAAGGCCACTACGACAAGATGAATCACTACTAAATAAGAGAACTAAACTACCCTAAATGCCATGTGCTGTGTACGAAGTTCTTACCACACCAACCATGAAGTAAAGAGCTGCAGATTAATGTTAAATGAAGAGTCTAAGGTTCATAAATGTCATACCATATTCAGGAGAAACTGCCAAATCACCGACTTAGTACAGTCATAGAGGCCCTCGTGGAATCAATGTCTCACTTTACTTTCACCAGTTGGTAGGCAGAAGTTGATCATTCGCCTGAAAATTAGCCCAGCAAGCATCATAAATCCAAAGATCGAAGCAAGAGACCGACCTTGCTTACACATGAAAAATGAGGTGCTACTAATCAACAACACAGACAAGACCCAGCACATAGGCAACTTATTTCTTAGAAACAGGGAGGGGATTTATCTGTACAGGGTAAACACCAGAAATAGCCCAAATGCCTAATCTAACAAATTCAGAATGCACCTTTTATGGAAATGTCCAGAATGATTTCATCTGAATATAGAAGCCAGTGAAAACATGCATCAAATGAGAGATGGAACTCATAATCCTTGAGATTTTTAATTCACACTAGCAGATGCAGACTAATGCCAACGAGTCTTCAAATGTAACCAAAAGCAGATGAACTGTTATCACTGCCACTTCAAAGACAATGTCAATAGATGCTAGATTTGTCGCCAAATTCCAATTGGGGTACTGAAATTCCTTCAGACGAACCAAAAGTCGCCATCGTGTTTCTCGAAATCAAACAAGAACGGGGAGAAATAACAAAACCTAAGTTCCTTAACGAAGCAAAGATTCAGATAAGCAGCCATATCATACTATCACAGAACCAGAATTCCGTCTTTGGAACAAATCAAAGACCGGGGAACCACCGATCACAGAAAACTGAGCTGAAAACTAAACACCAAGAAGGAAAGCCGGAGAGGAGATTTCACAAGTGATGTTATCTTTGGCCAACAACACCTAAACAGAGCTCACCTCGGGCAAATGCATGCGATTCCCAGCATGCAGACAGGATCGAGGCGACAAATTTCGAGGATCAAAGCTCGAAATCCGACATGGGTTTGGTCTGAAAGAGCGAGAATCTCACCGAAATGCAGGAAAAGGAAGCGATTAGCTCGCCTTCGCCGTGTGAGAGAGAGAAACCCGAAGCTTTCGACGACCCAGAACACTCCAATTCCCTCTTTCTCTCACTTTATATCTCTCCTCCAGTGGGAAACGCATTTCAATTCATTTCATTTCATGTTCTTTGTACTCCTCTCTCTCTCTCTCTCTCTCTCTCTCTCTCTCTCTCTCCTGGCTCCCTCACACATCACAGGCCAATTTGCTTCTGTCTTGTCTCCTCGATTGGCTTTTTCATTTTTTTTTCTCCTTAATCCTGGAAATAAACAAACCCCACCTGAAAATCGGTAATTAAGCTCAGAAATCTCTGGATAATGACGATCTAGATTATTGATTTTTCCTTAAAAATTTCACCTTTCTCCCCTCCCCCGTCCGCTTTCGATTATTGCTCCGGTGGTTAGTTACAATTTCTACACCTCACTTCGCTCTTGTTTTCATTTTTTCCCCCCCTCAAAGGGAATCTTTTTATTGTTGCAAAAGCATCTCCTCTTTTTCCAACCCAAGAGATTGTATCTTTCTGCTCACACTCATAACGGTTTTATTAATCAAGATTGCATTTTTATGCTCTGGAAGTTTAATTTCGATTGAATTCTGTTTTGTAACGGTATAAGATGTTATAAATATTCATTATTACAAGAGTTTTTTTCATAAATTTGATAACCCGTGAAATTTAACTCTCGTTTCAACGTGGACCGTCCATATCTCTCAATTGGTTATTTAATATTTGAAATGAGCATCTAATCAACTTTTTAGTTGATAATCGAGCTTTACAATGGTTCTCTTGGTGAAGGCTATGATGGAAAAACGGCAGGTGTTTCACACACAGAAACGTTCAATAGCATGATGTGCATCTTTTATACAGATCTCGTGAACTACACGCCGTTTTATTACATCAGCACGGAGTTTGCCTTTTATCTTGAAAGATGACGTGGCAAGATCACAGCCGATCTTATCATCATATTGTACCCAACCTCCATTGGACGCGTCCGCATGGTATCTTTTTCTCGGAGGTTTCGTATTGGACTCTAAAGTTTGACCATAATGGCGTCGTCTCTTATACTTTATTAACCCCGCCATTATCTAACACTCTCGAGCTCTTTCTTCTTCTAGACGACGACTTTCTTTTCTCGTGAATCGCCGATCCTTCTCTGTTTCTGCAGCCATGGCTTCATCTGCGAAGAAGGTGATGTTACGAGACCGTTTTTTTCCTGTTCGATCGTTTTTTGTTTCTCGTGATGATTTGAAGTTTCTCTTTGACAATTCAGGTTTTGGTGCCTGTTGCGAACGGTACAGAGCCGTTGGAGGCGGTGGTGATGATATATGTGCTGCGGCGGTCGGGGGCGGAAGTGACGGTGGCCTCCGTCGAGAAGCAGCTTCAGGTTGACGCGTGTCATGGTGTGAAGTTTGTTGCCGATTCTCTCCTTTCCGATTGCAGCGACGCAGTTTTTGACCTTATAATGCTCCCTGTACGTCTCTTTGCAAGTATTATCACTTTTGGTATATCTTCAATCCATGTGGATCTGCATCGATTTTTGGGTATAGTAGCATGGAATATGATGGCAAGGAGATCATCCGGAGCCGATCGTTAGATTACTCGGAAAGTTGCAGATCATCTTTCAGAAATTGCTAGATTGATAGCGTCATCATGAAACAGATGTTGAAAGTTTGTTAGGCATGATTTTGAATGCAATCATTGCATTTCCCCCTCATTTTTGTTGAATGTTTAACAATTTAATCGCTCATTTTCTGTTTTGTTACTTTGAGTGGTAAAGGGAGGGCTTCCAGGCGGTGAGACTCTGAAAAACTGTGGAGTTTTGGAGAATATGGTGAAGAAGCAAGATGCTGAGGGACGGCTTAATGGTGCTATCTGTTGTGCTCCTGCATTGGCTCTCGGTTCTTGGGGTCTTCTAAAGGGAAGAAAAGTAAGTCACTACTGATCTTTTTGCAGGAACTTAACCACTTATGTTCCAGTTTTCTATTGATGTATGAATGACATTTGTCCCTGACACCCTGACAGGCAACATGTTACCCGGTTTTTATGGAGCAACTAGCATCTTGTGCAACTGCTGTTGAGTCAAGAGTAGTAATAGATGGTAAGATAGTGACCAGTCGAGGGCCAGGAACCACCCTGGAATTCTCTGTCTCACTTGTGGAGCAACTGTATGGCAAAGAGAAAGCCAATGAAGCCGTTGAGCGCTCGGTATGCCTCATCCTTCTGACTTCGAATTCATTAAGTCCTTTTCGAACTAAAAGAGATATTATTGATTAAGCTCAGTCATGAAAATGCTTTTGGTTGAATTGGAGACTACTTGGCTTTCTATGTTCATTGGATCTTGTTGAGTAACTGCTGGGGATGGAAAGCTATAGGAGGCAGAAATATTCAAAATGACCATGTCAAAATAACAATACTGTGGTGGTCTACATCGTGCTTAGTACATGATAGAACTGTGCTACTTAACTTCCTTTGCCCTCTTCTCTTAGACTCACATATTTCTTTTTTGTCATCAGTTGCTACGCCCCAATCCTGGTGAGGACTATACTTTCATTGAGCTTAACCAAACTAAATGGACCTTTGATGGTAGTACCCCACAGGTAATTCGGGTTTCCTATAACGACTTTTCTATGGATCGAGGTTCCTATTTACTTGGGTAACTGTCATATCGTCAGCTGGGTAATAGTATGAAAGTTAATCGTTTGTAGAAGCTGTGGCAGGCAACGGTATAATAAAAAACTTATGATTTTGACTTGCAATGGCTCTGAGAGACTTCATTATCGGCCTGGATAATGACGATCTAGATTATTGATTTTTCCTTAAAAATTTCACCTTTCCTATTGCTGATGGCTCGGAAGAAACAGAAGCTGTAGGTTTAATCGATATTCTGAGGCGAGCAAAAGCAAAGGTAGTTGTTGCTGCAGTAGGGAACAGTCTGGAAGTTGTAGGATCTTGGAAAGTTAAGCTGGTGGCCGACGTGCTTCTAGCGGATGCTGAAATACTTACTTATGACCTGATCGTGTTACCTGTAAGTGTTCAATGTTAATGATACGGAATATAGGATATTTGCTAAGATATGTGGTAAATTGAGAAATATAACAAGGTGGGCTTATTCTTTCTTTCACAGGGTGGTCTTGTTGGTGCTCAAACATTTGCGAGTTGTGGGAAGCTGGTGAATATGTTGAAGAAACAGGCAGAATCGAACAAACCCTATGGAGCAATCTGTGCCCCGTCGGCTCTGGTCTTGGAGCCTCATGGATTACTCAAGGTAATATAAACAGAAATATACGAACTCTGAACAATAATATCCTGTTTCAAATACTTTTTTATTTCAAGCAATTTAAGAATCAACTAGAACGGGGACGGAAACTAGCTATTAAACTAGTTGGAGTTACAAGATACTTGCATTTGCCCGAAAAAAACGGAACTAGAAGCTTTCAAGATCCTTGCCTTAAAGTTCAGTACTCATTATTTCCCCAAAACTCGGTATTTGAATTGCTTGCAATGAGGAAAAAGGCTCACGGATTGTGATATAGCGAAAGTTTCCATTGTTTTCCTTTCATTTACTCTTCTCTCCACGAAGAATGGAGTGTACGAAGCTTGAAAGTTAAGTACCCGTTATTTCTCAGCAACTCGGTGCTTGAATTGCTTGCTTGCAATGAGGAGAAAAGTTCACGAATTGCAATATGCCTAGAGTTTCCATAGTTTCCCGTCAATTTACTCTAGGAATTGAGTGTATGAATCTCATCTATGTCAGAAGTTGTATCATCTCACTTGGATATTCGTGCAGGGTAAGAAGGCGACGACAAATCCCTCATTTTGCGAGAAACTGTCGGACAAGAGCCATATCGAGTACAGAGTCGTGGTGGATGGTAACCTCGTAACCAGCAGGGGACCAGGAACTACAATGGAGTTTGCACTTGCGATCATCGAGAAGTTCTTTGGGCGCGAGAAAGGGCTCGAGATCGCTAAGGCCACGCTTCTGTAGAACCTTCCCTCGGGCTTTCTTCATATACCGAAGGGTGAGCTTTTCAAGGTGGGGAATTTGGAAAGAATAAGGTTTTAGTGTTTGGGTCGATGTGAGAGTGCATGTATATAGTGTGGTTGATGAGAGTACGTGTATGTAATGTGGTTGATTAAATAACACGAAGTTTGTGTCAATAAACGGCGATCGGTTGTAACACAATCGTTTGCAGATGCGGAGTTTGCGATTTTTGACGATTGCGTACGATTGAACATTGGTTTAATCGCAATCGTTTTTAATCGCAATGTGAAAAATCTAATCGCACATTTTCATTTTAGTTTTGGTATTCTATTTCTCGTTCCTGCAAGATCTTCGCCCTAATACCGAGTTGTTTCTGAAGTCGGCTCATCAATGAATACAATAGCAGTATCAGATCTTGACCCTTCTCCTCTCTCCCCAAAATATTCCAGATCTTGAACCTTCCCCGATTCTTGAATCCGTCTCATTTTCCAATCCAAGTTCTTGAATCACCATGTCAACCCTAATCTCGGCCTCTTTTCTCTTTGAACGCGCATTAACGTTTCTTGCACGGTAAGGGAACAACAGGGCCATATATAAATATACACATGCACACATATATATACATACATATAAATACATATATATATATACATACATATAAATACATACATATATATTAATACATATATATACATATACATATATACACATTCGCATATATATACATATACATATACATACACATATATATAGATATACATACATATATATACATAAATACATGTATATACATATATTTATATATTTATATGTATGTATATATATGTAGCATGTATATATATATATATATATATTTATGTATGTATTTATATATGTATGTGTTTATATGTATGTATGTATGTATATGTATGTATATGTGTATGTATATATATGTATTGATATATATATAGATCCGCTTATATATATGTATATGTATATGTGCATATATATGTGTGTATATATATATGTATGTATATGTATATATATATGTATATGTATGTATTGGTATATATATATTTATATATGTGTGCATGTATTTATATGTATGTATATGTGTATATATATACATATATATGTGTGTATATATGTATATGTATATATATATGTATTGACATATATATATATATGTATATATATGTGTATGTATATATATGTATTGATATATATATATATATATATGTGTGTTTGTATTTATATGTATATATTGTATATATATACATATATATGTGTGTATATATGTATATGTATGTATATGTATATATATGTATATTTATATATGTATTGGTATATATATATATGTGTTTATATGTATGTATATACGTATGTATATATACATATATGTATATATATATATATGTATATGTGTGTATATATATATTTTTTATTTTTTAATTAATTAATTAATTTATTTATTAATTTTTTATTTTTTATTTAATTTCTGATGTGGCGATGACATGGCGCAATGATTAGGAGATATGTTGAGAATTTTGTCGCCACGTCAGATTTCTGTTTGTCTATGTGGCGATTATTTAACTGTAGTTATTTTTTTGCCAATAATTTAAAAATATAAAATTTATTTGGTGAAAAACGAATTGTACTGGTATTATTCAATAATTAAAAAAATACATATATTAAATTGAGATTAGAAAAAAGTATAAGTATTTTGCGGTGATTTTCCCTAAAAAAATAAAAAAGTTTAAATTTGATTAAATTACGGTAGATTTGTTTTATTTTATAGTAATCTTAAAGTTTTTGAAAAATTTGAAACGAATAAAAATATAATTTGATAACAAATATAAATAATTTTTAATCAATATATATTTTAGAAAAATATTAAACAAATTAGTATATAAGAATATTTCAATAAAAAAATTATAAACAAAGTTTAGTTTTCATTTTTCTTATTAGTATATAAGAGTTCAATAAAAAATTATAAAATAAGTTAATTTTAATTTATAAATAAATATATATATATATATATATAAATCTTTTATATATATTGAACTGGTCTCCTGTAACTTAAAAAGACAGTCCTGGGGAACAATGGTCTCCTGTGACTTAAAAAGACAGTCCTGGGGAACAATGGTCTTCTGGTTAAAAACCATCGAGGTTTGCGCTCACATAAACGATAAATAGCATGGTGTGTCCCTTTTACAGATCTCGTGAACTACACGCCGTCTTAGCACCTCAGCATACAGCACGGAGTTTGCCTTTTATCCTGAGCGATGACGTGTCACGATCGCAGCCGATCTTATCACCATGTTGTATCTACTCTCCAGTCGACACGTCCGCAGAGTATCTTTTTCTCGGGGGTTCCGTATAGGACTTTGACGGCAATGGCGTCGTCTTTGTGTCTGCGCTTTATTAACCCCACCATTATCACTCCCCTCTCACACTCTCGAGCTCTCTCTTCTCCTAGACGACGACTTTCTCTTCTCGTGAATCGCCGATCCTTCTCTATCTCTGCAACCATGGCTTCATCTGCGAAGAAGGTGATGTTACGAGACCGTCTTTTTTTTTTTCGTTCGATCGTGGTTTTGTTTCTCGTGATGATTTGATGTTTCTCTTTTATAATTCAGGTTTTGGTGCCTATTGCGAACGGTACGGAGCCGTTGGAGGCGGTGGTGATGATCGATGTGCTACGGCGGGCGGGGGGGCACTCAAGTGACGGTGGCATCCGTCGAGAAGCAGCTTCAGGTTGACGCGTGTCATGGTGTGAAGATCGTTGCCGATTCTCTCCTTTCCGATTGCAGCGACGCAGTCTTCGACCTTATTACGCTCCCTGTACGTCTCTCTGCAAATCTATCGCTTTTGATATATCTTCAATTCATGTGGATCTCTGTCGGAGCATGGAATTTGATAGTACGGAAATAATCCGGAGCCGATCGTAAGATTATTCTGAAACTTGCAGATCATCTTTCATGAATTGCAATTGTTGACACGCTAGGCATGATTTCGAATGCAGTGATTGTATTGCCCTCTCATTTTTGGTAAATGCTAAACAGTTTGATCGCTCGTTGTCTGTTTGGTTACTTTGAGTGGTAAAGGGAGGGCTTCCAGGCGGTGAGACTCTGAAAAACTGTGGAGTTTTGGAGAATATGGTGAAGAAGCAAGATGCTGAGGGACGGCTTAATGGTGCTATCTGTTGTGCTCCTGCTTTGGCTCTCGGTTCTTGGGGTCTCCTAAAGGGAAGAAAAGTAAGTCACTACTGGTCTTTTTGCAGGAGCTTAACTACTCATGTTCCAGTTTTGTATTGATGTATGAATGGCATTTGCCCGTGACAGGCAACATGTTACCCAGTTTTTATGGAGCAACTAGCATCTTGTGCAACTGCTGTGGAGTCAAGAGTGCAAATAGATGGTAAGATATTGACCAGTCGAGGGCCAGGAACCACCATGGAATTCTCTGTCTCACTTGTGGAGCAACTGTATGGCAAAGAGAAAGCCAATGAAGTTGCCGGGCCCTTGGTATGCTTCGTCATTCTGACTTCGAATTCATTAAGTAATTTAAGTCCCTTTCGGACTGAGAGATATTATATATTGATTAAGTTCAGTCATGAAAATGGTTTTGGTTGAATTGGAGGCTACTTGGCTTTCTGTGCTTTTTTCTCGGCTTGCACATATATCATGCTCATTGGATCTTGTTGAGAAACTACCAGCAATGGCAAGTTATAGGAGGCGGAATTATTCAAATGACCACAGAGAAATGACAATTTTGTTGTGGACAATATAGAGCTGTGTACTTGAACAAACTTCCTTTGCCCTCTTCTTTTAGACTCACCTGTTCCTTTTTTGACATCAGTTGCTGCGCCCCAACCCTGGTGGGGAGTATACTATCACTGAGCTTAACCAAACTAGATGGACCTTTGATGGTACCCCACAGGTAATTCGACTTCAATAAAAAAACAGCTTATTATTTTCTATAAAGACTTTTCTGGAGTATGAGGTATCTATTTACTTGGGTTACTGTCATACCATTTGTAGAAGATGTGGCAGGCATTGACGTGATGAAAGACTTACGATTTTGACATGCAATGGCTTTGAGAGACATTATTTGTCTTCATTATTGATATTCCAATGTATCAGAAAGATATGCTTTCCCCATTTCAGATTCTTGTGCCCATTGCTGATGGCTCGGAAGAAATGGAAGCTGTTGCCATAGTAGATCTTCTGAGGCGGGCAAAAGCAAAGGTAGTCATGGCTGCAGTAGGGGACAGTCTTGAAGTTGTAGCATCTCGGAAAGTTAAGCTAGTGGCCGACGTGCTTCTAGACGATGCTGAAAGGCTTACTTATGACCTGATCGTGTTACCTGTAAGTGTTCAATGTGAATGATAACGCAATATAGGACATTTGCTAAGTTACGTTATATTTAGAATTTAGCAAGGTGGGCTGATTCTTACTTTCACAGGGTGGTCTTGGTGGTGCTCAAGCATTCGCAAGTTGTGAGAAACTGGTGAATATGTTGAAGAAACAAGCAGAATCAAACAAACCCTATGGAGCTATCTGTGCCTCGCCTGCTCTGGTCTTGGAGCCTCATGGATTACTCAAGGTAATATAAATAAACAGTAAAACAGATCACAGAAATATATGAACTCTGAACAGTATAGTTTCATGATTCAAATACTTTTCTTTTTCTTTGCAAGCAATTCAAGAATTAGGTAGAGCGGCGATGGAATCTAGCTATATTAAACTGGTTGGACTTTCAAGATACTTGAATTTGCCCGGAAAAAAAAAATAACTAGAAGCTTTCAAGATCCTTGTCTTAAAGACTAAGTTCAGTACTCGTTGTTTTATTTTTCGGTAACTTGGTTCCTGAATTGCTTGCATTGCAATGAGGAAAAAAAGTTGATAAACTGTTATATAGCGAAAGTTTCCAAAAGTTTTCATTTACTTTACTCTTCTCTCCACGAATAATAGAGTGTTTGAATCTCGAAAGTGAAGTACTAGTTGTTTCTCAGTGCTTGAATTGTTTGCCTGCCATGTAGCGGAAGTTTCCATAGCTCTCCCTTGAATTTACTCTTCTCTCCCTGGAGAATTGAGTGTACGAATCTCATCTATGTCGAAGCTAATTTGTTTACTCGGATATCCTTGTAGGGTAAGAAGGCGACAGCATTTCCCGCAATGTGCGAGAAACTGTCGGACAAGAGCCATATCGAGCACAGAGTGGTGGTGGATGGTAACCTTGTGACAAGTAGGGGACCTGGAACTTCGATGGAGTTTGCACTCGCGATCATTGAGAAGTTCTTCGGGCGCGAGAAAGGGCTCGAGATCGCGAAGGCCACGCTTCTGTAGAACCATCACACGGTTTCCTCCATATATAACGAAAGGCGAGTTTTCAAGGTGAGCGACTTGGAAAGAATAAGATTGTAGTGTTTGGATCGGTGGAGATGTGGTGAGGATGTGTATGTATTGCCGTTGATGAAAATAAAATAAAAGTTTGTGTTAGTAAGAAAAAACCAAAGCTGAGTTTCAGTATGTAAAACCGACGAGGTTCATGTTTTGGTTTTAATGTATGGATTAGAGACTATATCTGACAATATATATGTATGTATATATGATTGTCCCCTTTTATTTTTATATATCAGTAGCCAGTAGTGGTGGGTATTTCGGGTTTGGACAGTCGGGTTTGGATTTGGATTTTATATAGAATTTGGTTCGGTTGTTCATATTCGGTTTTATTGATGAAATTGTTCGTTTTGCAATCTTTTCGGTTTAAAAAAGCTATCTATTCGGTTTGGATATAGTTATATGTTATGTTTTTTATTTGTTTTTATATAAGATGAATTTGTACAATCCAATTGATTATATTGTTGGTATTATTAGCATATGACATTGTATGGTTTTAAAAGAACAATTTTAGTGATCATAATTATCTGTGTCGTTTAATCACAAGAAAACAGAAGAGGATGTAACTAGAGTTTGCCCAAGTTTCATGTTCTGTAACAAACATCTGAACCAGAAAATGAAGGAGCGGCCAAGAACTCTTAGAGACTATGAAACTCAACATAAAACCAAGAACACATCCTACTCATTTATCATCAGACACTCTAACAAGGTCATGTAATGATGCATGAATCGCCGACACTTAGGGTTCTTATCCTTTGCAATGAAATAACTAGAAAAACAAGAAGAGACATCCCATAAGTTCTGAGATCACTGAATCACGATCCAAATGAGTTTGATATGTCCATATCACCAGTTTGAAAGTACATAAATTTGTCTAGTTATCTTCTCGAACCGATAAGCCAGTAAATGGGTATGAGAGAAGAGCGAGGTGATAGATATTAGCCCGTAGGAAGGGAATGGAGATTAGGGTTTCGGCCAAAATGTCATCACTCTATGCTTTTCTTGACATCTCTTTCATGATGATTCTACATTCTTGCAAGAAAATTCATTAGTCCTTCTGTTGTTGAAGATAGGAGGAAAGTGAGACTCAGTGAATATAAAAACTTAAAACATTGACTGAAAAATATTGTCTTGTTGGTAATTTTTTTTTGTTGAACAGAAAAACTCATTCCAAAGTTCGAAACCTCTGCCTAAGGAAGAAGGTTTTACTCGTTTTTAGTAGGTCTCTTATTGATAAGGAAGATTGCATTGATTTAAATATGAATTGAATTGGCAAATATGGACGTGACCAAATTAAATTGGCAAAACGGGCCATTATGGGAATAAATTAATATTTGGGGTCATTTTGCTTTATGTGAAGAGTATGAGGGGTAATATTGTATACTTCTCTTTTTTATTGGTCTAAGTTGCAATTTATCCAAAATGCACTCGGCTCATTTCGCAGATAAAAGCCCTGCAAAAACCCTTCCCTTGCATTCCCTTCCCATCTGTCCCTCCATAGGGTTTTTTTATCTGCTAAACCTCGAGGCTTTTCCATGGCGTCGCGGACGCTTTCCCGTTCCACCCTCTCACAGCGGGCGAAATCCCTTTCCATTCTCTTCGCGCGGTCCTTCTCTTCGTCACCTTCTCTTGCCAAAACTCCTGTGCCTTCTTTCGCTGCTTCATCTCTGCTGAGCCGCTCGAGGCCTCTCGCCGCCGCGCTCTCGTCCGTGATCCGCGGAGTCGGCGTTGCGTCGACGAGAGGTTTGTCGACGCGAGCCACGTCGTCTTCCCTGAACGATCCAAACCCTAATTGGTCGAATCGGCCGCCGAAAGAGACAATATTACTCGATGGTTGCGATTTCGAGCACTGGCTTATTGTCATGGAGAAGCCTGAGGGTGATCCCACTAGGGATGAGATCATCGACTACTACATCAAAACCCTAGCGCAGATCGTTGGCAGGTAAAATCCAAAGCCAAAACCTTTTCTTCTCTATTGTTGCTCTGTCGTTATTCTGCAAGGATTTTGATTTAACATTTTGGGCATTGGAAATTGGAGGATCTATCTGAAATGTGTGAAGGCCTCGATATTTGAGGGACTGCAACGCTGAGTTTTCATCTGATCATTTGAAACCCTGATCTCGTTTATCTCGTTTTGAAATTTTCAGCGAGGAAGAAGCAAGGATGAAGATATACTCTGTCTCAACTAGATGCTATTATGCTTTTGGAGCACTTGTTCCAGAAGAGCTTTCACTCAAGATCAAAGGTATTGCCTCCAATTGCGCTCTTATTGTTTTCCTACTACTATGAGTTGCAGAAAACACGGATTTTCTGATATGATTTATTTGCTATGATTACCAGAGTTGCCTAAGGTGCGATGGGTTCTTCCCGATTCATACTTGGATGTGAAGAACAAAGACTATGGAGGTAAGGCTGAGTTTCTGTGTTTTCTGGTCACAATTCGCAATGTATTACCTCGTGGAATTGAATATGCCAATATGGAATGCTCAAATGTGTAAACTATGTTTCCCGAGTGTGACTTGTTTGAGGGCATATCATTTCCCGTTATCTTGTGTGCCTCTCGGGTTGATGGGCTTTTGTGTGATTCTTTTTTAGGGGAACCTTTCATTGATGGAAAGGCTGTTCCTTATGATCCCAAGTATCATGAGGAGTGGATAAGGAACAATGCCCGGGCAAATGAGAGGAACAGGCGCAATGACAGGCCTCGCAATGCTGACAGAAGCAGAAATTTCGAGAGAAGAAGGGAGAACGTGAGGGGAAACCAGGGACCAAACGCAGGCAGTGCTCCTCCACCTCCTCCCAACATGGGCGGATCTCCACCTCCGCCCAACATGGGAGGCATGCCTCCTAACATGGGTGGTGGTCCAAACATGGCTCCTCCCAATATGGGAGGCGGGATGCAAGGGAACATGGGGCAGCACATGCCACCTCCGAACATGAATCAGAACTACATGGGGGGTGGTGGGCCACCGAATGCAGGATGGTCTGGTAACGTACCTCCTGGTAACTTCCAGCCGAACAACGGGTACCCGGGTCAGGGGGGTAACATACCTCCTGGTGGTAACTTCCAACAGAACAGCGGGTTCCCGGGTCAGGGCGGGATGCAGAATCCGCAGTACCAGAATGCCTACCCACCCAACAGAGACGGTAGAAACCCGTACGAGGGTTAAGGAGTTGAACCCATGTTGGTTTGTTAGATGTATAGGTACTATGAAGTTGGAACACAAGTTGTCCTTTTGTCTACTGTGATGTTTGTGTCAATCTTGTCTCTTGAGAATTGCCTCGCACGACTTTGGCATATGGTTTAGAACCGTGTCCCGGGCTGCTGTTTCCCTTTTTAGTTCTTGAATTCTAGTACTGGCGATCGATCTAATGTGAAATGACCAGAGATTTGAGCTTTGAGGGTTCAATTTAATATGTTTGGTATAAGGAGCTTTTACTTCTAATTTAAAAGTCAAGAACTTGTTTACAGCTGAGAACTTGTAAAACTAAGAAGCTATTCAACTGCTGAGAAAAAGCTGTCCCTCTCCTCTCCTCTCCTCCTACACTGTCATCACTTTCATTATCTTGAAATGAATACTCTCATGTGTCAGGCCAATGTTGATAAAGTGCTGCACTTCTTCTGCTTTTGGCCGCCTGTATCTGATCAGCCAGTGAGAATTCTCTTACCATTCTCTCTTTCTGGATAAAATCCAAATCCAGCTTCTCCCATTTCGACGTCACTGAATCCACTCTACCCTTTTTCACATCAACTCTACCGAGTCTCGGTTTCTTCTTGTGAATCTGAAAACGTTCGATACGAATGTTCTCAGCCGTATTTTCGTATTAGTAAAAAATGGTGTGCAGAGTTTGTGTTTTAGTTACCTTTGTTAGTCTCTGCTTAAGTTTCAATCCATAGGTTTTCTTCCCACTCTTGGCTTTAGTTATCGCCTTCTCTTCACGTTCTTTCCTTTTTTCCGCAAGTCTTCTCGTCTTCTCGGCCCTTGCTTGTGCTACTGCTTCTGCTCTTAGCTTGGCTTCTTCCTTCGATCTGGCTTTCTCCTCAGCCAACTGAATCTGCTCGAACAAAATCTCCTCTTTCATTCTGTCGTAACTGTCCCAGTCAAGATGTTCTTGCCCCTTTCCTCCTCTCTTGGCAGCTTCCGCTATGTTTTCTGACCATGATGATATGAATCTCTCCTTTGATCGCTTCAACTTCGTCCGTTCTGCCCACACTCTCGTGACCGACGATCTTATTTTCTCCTTTGTCTCGTCGCTGCAGGAAACAGTTATACACACTGAATAGCTCTGAAAGTGTAACGTCGATAAATTCTGGAGTGAAAGTTGATACCTTTTTTAGATTAACTGGGCTAAAACTAGAGTAAATACATTGAAAAATATCTGCCAGATTCAGAAGTAAACTAACTCAGCTTCAAAGTTCAAAGTTGATGGATGCACTCGGGTGGGAAAACCCGGAAATTTACTTTCAGACAACTCCATGTGTTATCCGACAGAAAGCATATGCAGTGTTATGTCCAAATACGTGAATGATGGCTCGGTTTGTATTATTTACAGTGTAACTTGAGCTCGTATTAAGCGAACCTGAAATCTACCTGTGTGGTTGTGGATGTTCAGACATCTTTCTCCGCACCTGGAAGATGATGAATACAAAATAGATTAGGCCTTTTACATTATTGGCAACATTGTCTAGTACCTCACATGATAACAGCCGAGAAAACTTGGGCAGAGTTTTCCATCTTCCAAAATGATAAACGATAATGTGTACATGAACATTTCAAAAACACTTGAATCTCTTACTTGACTTCACCTCAGGGTTTCTCAAGGCTTCTATAGTTCTCTGCTTGATTCGAACACGGGTCTCTACATGAGGTTAGAACTTTAAAGAGTTAAAACCAACTTCAAGGAATCTCGGGTAAATTTTCAGACTTGATATACAGAGTATTCCTACCTTCGGTATGTTGCTTTCCTTTGTTCCACGGCACCTTCCCCTTATTCGCTATTCCTATCTTTCTCCTCCTTTCCTCTTCTTTTCTTCTCTGCTCCATTGCACCTCTTCTTTCTACTCCACCATCCTTATCTGTAGCCTGCGCCTTGAAGATACATGGATAGCTCTTTTTGCTGTGAGAATGACATGTACTGTACAATTGAGACATACAGACAATGGATCTCAGATTGTGTAATCTCAGATTCTTCAAAGAAACAACGGAATCAGGTGTTTTCCAGATGATCGGTTCTCTGTATTTCCAGCAAGATGCAGTCTTGTGAAACCGGGCATGTTGTATGGACGGTAGAGACGAACATGAGAATGGTTTCGCCTCAGGACATGGACAGACGGCCATCTCCAAGGATGTTCCCCTGAACAACATATGAACACAAATCAAACCCAGTTTCTTTCAGACACAATGGAAGTATCCATCCATCCATCCACGGATTCTTGATACTTGTCAAAAAGAGAATTCCGAATGTGTGTGTGTATATATAAATCAACATGAGATAAATTGTCACAAAACATGAATGGGGAAATAATTGAGCTTCAAAGCCAGGAATTTTATCACATTGCAATGAGGAGGAAAACACAATCAAAACCAGGATGAAGACGACGAAAAAGGGTTTAGATTGATGATGGAAAAGAGTCTACATCTATTGAAACCCTGATTCGATTCAGAATTACACGAAACAGACGTGTGGAGAAGAATCTCGAGAGAGCAGAAGTTCAAAGACACAGCAGGACTCACAAATGGATCGACATTTCCGGCGAGAAAGAAGGCAGAAACCCTACGAGTACTCGAACTATCACACGCTGTAGCTTTCTTAGAACGAGTAGAAGCGAGAGCGAAAGGTTGAGAGAGAGAGGAGAGATAAGGGATATGATGATGATGATGATGACGACGACGTCGATGATGATGATGGGTCAGTTATTGGGTCTCGTCCTCTAAATGGGCCTAGGCCTCTTATTGAGCCCAATCTGTAACCTAGTGGTTTTTCATTTACGACCCAATTTGATTTTTTTTTTTTTTTTGCGGTGGGTAAAATTATTTAAGCTATTGACATTTCCGGAGTTTGATATATAATATAAAACCTGTGCCCCTAAAATTTATGATTTTTCGAATATTAATTTAAACATAATTTCTGTTTTTGATTAATTTCTAATCGAAACGATTTTTTTTTACATTTTTATGCCTTGTGTAAATAATGATGTAACATTGGTTATCGTGTCATTCAATTTTTTTGGCTAATCATCAAACTCTTCACGTTTATGAGATATATATTGTGTTAATTTTTTTTTTGTTTCTTAATTTAATCACCAAGCAAGTAGATTTCAAAAGAGATTAATTACATGAGTTTCAAACTTGAATTTGTTTTTTCAAGAAAAAGCATTCGTAACATTTCGCTCCTATATGATTTTTTATATACCTTTTCCTTATGATTGGGAATAAAAATAATTTTTTAATAGAGTCTTTCAGTCGAGCATCTTCAAATGCCTCGGTATCAGCTTTATGGAGCCCGCTCTCTCTACGCTTTTGCTGAACTTGTCGATTTCGAGCGCGGTCACAGAGGGATAGTCCGTGAGACAAGACGGTAACCAGGATGGTTTCTCGTACCTTCGACCCAACTACATCAGCTTTTGTATATGTACCATTTTAGTCCAGAAATTACATCCCTCCCCATCAGTGAAATCGAACCCAGTACTTTGAGGATGACTTTGTCACCTCTCAATCACTGGGCCACTAACTGTTGGGTATATATTGTGTTAAATTAATATCTAATGAGAATAAAGCAATAAAACGAAAAAGGTTGTGCATTATACATATAAGGTATTTATAACCCCATTGATCGTTATATATAAATGTTACAGTATAAGCAATCAATCAACCGTTTTTAATTATAACGTGTTTCATATCAATTACACATCCTAAAATTAAATACGTGCCCTGGTATTTCGGTTTTTTTATTCAATTGCCAAAAAATATTCAGAACTTATTTTTTGCAAATATATATACATGTAATATATATATATATATATGTAAATACGTGTGTTTAAATCATTTGTTAAATTATCAATTTCCAGCTCAACAAGCCCAATAGAAAACCCTATATAACACCAGCCCCCGCATTACTCTTTCCGCCGTCACTTTTTTTTTTTCTCAAAAATAATTTTTTGTGACCCCTTTATTTTCTCTCTCTCTCTCTCTGCGCTCGATTAGGGTTAGGGTGTTTTTTTTTTTGAAGAATCTGCGAATCATGGACCTGACGAAGAAGCGGAAGCTCGACGAGAACGGCGGTGGATTGCTCACCGAAGGCGTCACTGGTACGATTCGATTGACGCCGCATGACGCGAGGAAGATCATCGAGCGGTTCTCGACTGATCAGCTGCTCGATATCTTGCAGCAGGCTGTCGTTCGCCATCCAGATGTTCTGGAAGCTGTCCGATCGACCGCTGACTCCGACATCTCTCAGCGGAAGCTGTTCATCCGTGGCCTCGCGGCGGAGACCACGACGGAGGGTCTTCGTTCGCTTTTCTCCACTTACGGGGATCTTGAAGAGGCCATCGTGATTCTTGACAAGGTCACGGGGAAATCTAAAGGGTATGGTTTTGTCACCTTCCGGCATGTGGATGGAGCTTTGCTCGCTCTGAAGGAGCCATCGAAGAAGATCGATGGTCGCGTGACAGTCACGCAGCTTGCGGCTTCAGGGAATCAAGGTACGAGTACTAATGTTTCCGACATATCGATGAGGAAGATCTATGTGGCGAACGTACCGTTTGACATGCCTGCGGATAGGCTGTTGAATCACTTCCTGGCTTATGGGGATATTGAAGAGGGTCCTTTGGGTTTTGATAAATTGACTGGTAAATCAAGGGGCTTTGCTTTGTTTGTCTACAAGACAGCTGAAGGGGCACACGCGACTCTTGCTGATCCGGTGAAGGTGATTGACGGGAAGAATTTACATTGTAAATTGGCTATTGACGGTAAGAAAGGGAAGCCTGGTCAGGATGGCATGGTTCAGGGCGGTACCGGACCTGGACATGTTCATGGTGATGGAATGGGAATAGTTCCTCCTCCTGGACCATATGGTACATCCGGTGGTCCTGGTGGAATGGGTACTTATGGTGGATTCTCGGGACCACCTCCGCATCACATGAATTCTGCACCCTCCTCGATGGGTGTTGGTTCTGCTGGGTCTGGTGGATACGGGGGTGCAGGGTATGGTGGACATTACAGTGGGTATGGTAGTGGTCCAGGTTCTGGGGGCTATGGTGGTTTTGGTGGCGCTGGTGCGGGATCGATGGGTGGTGCTGGTGGCGCATACGGTGGGCCTGGTGCTGGTAGTGGACCATATAGAATGCCACCAAGTTCAATGCCTGGTGGTGGTTATCCTGAATCTGGACATTATGGCATGTCATCAGCAACGACATTTCCTGGTCAGCATCATCAGCCTGTTGGGACCTCCCCATTGCCTAGAGCTCCGCTTGGGGGAATGTACCCCAATGTTCCGCCAAATTACTGAACGGTAAGATTGTTCTCCTTCAGATTATATTTGTATTTTTGTTTTTGCTTTATTTGGCCGGTATTAGATTTGTGTGTGAGTGTCCTCCTTGCATTTATCATGCTTTCTCACTACTTTTGGCAAGACCATGTTTTGCTAGTTGGTGTCGTAGAGATGGTGTCTAGACTTGCTTGGTAGAAATTTTGTGGCAGATTTTTCCTTTTTATATGAGGTGATTCCTCCGATTCTTTATGTTGATTGAAGATGAAATCGTGCCATGATTTAAAATCCTAATAGCCGGCCAGAAAAGTGGCTGTTCTATGTTGGACCCTTTTGTGGTGAATCATTGGCTGGACGATATGAGAGTACTTTAAACGGTTGTCACTATTTTCATGCATTGTTTTTCTATTCTCCATCACCTGCATTGGCTGTCAGTTGGAGTGATCAAAAGCTATTATTGACCTGCCTCCTCATGCGGTTGTTGATTTATCTTTTTTTGTCTTTTCATATGCTTTTCAACCAATTTTATGCTTGTTTGTGACAAACAGTTTGTTATGGGCAATGCATTGAGAGACTTTTATTTTTGTAGTCTGATTTAACCCTTCTCTCGAAGTTAAGCATGGATACATTTCCTGTTAATGCTAATGACCAAATTGAGTTGTGAATTGGGTGTTTGATTCAGGTTTGTGACAGCTTGTTGGGCGAAGATGCTTTTTGTGCTTAATGGTGATTACCTGATTGCAGCCTCATTAGTATCTGGATTGATGAATATATATGCGCTGTGCTTTGACCTCTCTGGGCTTGATCTGAATGTGATTGGCTTCTGAGTGCCTGGTTGCTTAAATGACTGATTTGAGTAGGATATCTTTTATGTACTTTTTATAGTAGAGATTCTAGCAGATGGATTTTGTTTCTTGATTAGTGAGTTTATAATAAATATATGTTGTATCCCTCTTCTCTCTTCTTCAAGTGTTTCCTGGTTAATTTTTCCATCTTTTTCTGTTCATGGGCTTGTCTGGGGTTAGCTGGCTTTGGTCTTTGAAGAATGCTTGGTTGTCATCAGCAGAATGTGTTCAACTGCTTTCTCTGACATAAGTGGGAGTCCAACGTTTGTGGAACTTTTGCTTTGTGATGATCTGATTGGTGATACTTGCCTTGCGAGTGATGGTCCGTGGCCATCTAAGCTAGTTTTGTTGTTTCCGCTAGCCGTCATTACGCTTAACGACAAGGCCATGGACGTGTCCTTTTCCGTGTTGTGCGAAGTGATTGATTGACTGTGTCTAGAGTGCATAAAAGGCTAGTTTCCATTTGAAGAACTCTCTTGACGAGAGCCATTGGTGTGGTGTCACAGTGGGTGAGTGTTGTTTGGCAGAACGCCGGTTGCTAGTGGTAATTAGACGTGTTTTTGCGCATGCTAGCATTTATATGAAGAAATCTCATGTCTGATGATGATGATGATGATGATTTGTTGCCCAAAGTTGGAAAGATTGCATGGGGAAAAGATCATTTTGATATTTCTTTTTAAGGTTGCAAAGTTTTTTTTGTTTTGGTTGGGTGGTTTGGTTTGGTTTGGTGTTATAGTAAGTAATAGCCGCTACGTATCTGGGATAGTCAATTGTACCGTTAACGCTAACTCGTGACGCCTGTCGTTTTTTTTCTCGTAATAATTTGGCGTCACTGATCTTTCGCCGCAACGCTCTCTGAGAAAATTCTTCCCCGAGAGAGGGAGACAGACAGAAGGGGCAAACGGTCGGAGGAGGCTCAGCTGCGAATCTTGTAAAACTCTTTGGTCTCTCTCTCTTTTTTTTTTTTTTTTTTTTTTTTTTTCCTTTCATCGGAATCCGCCATTTTACTATAAGAGTTATAGTTACTGACATGTATATATATATATATGCATCTCTCCCCTAGAGTTCTCTTCGGAACTCTCAACGCTAATTTGCCTATGTAATGCCAGTATTATTACAATCTAATCCAAATAGCTAAAGAAACCAAACAACAAATCTCCAATATTTCATTGATGATCCCTTTGCCCATTTGCAACTTAGTAAGAGGGGAAACCCTTTCTCCGAATCCGGTTATCTATCTTGCTTCTGCAATGATCCAGATGTTGTGGAATGCTGAAAAGCTTTCATCCAATCCGCCAAAACTCCTATTCAGGTTTCGGTTCGGTTATACTCTTGACTTAAGAACAGCTATAATCATTCGAGGATTTTGAGAAACAAGGGTTGGAAGCCATGAATCCCGATCCCAAGTTCCAATTGGTAGAAGAAGCTAAGTGAAGCTAATATACGTTAATTCCAGCGAATGCCCGTCTCTCATCCGAACCAGTTGTACTAGTTCGGTCTTTGGTCTGAACTTTTTTACAGACGCACGTAGATATATGGAACACACCATGCATGCATTTAAGATTAGGGTCTGCATGAAAGAAAAAAAACTTTCGGGCGAAACCTGAGACGACGGCCGAAACCAAACCCTAACTCTTCCTTCACACCACCGCCCGGCGGAATTAGCTACAAAATCAGCCCAACGTTCATACACCATAAACTCATCTCATGGCCCCTCGATTGCGCTCCTCCTCCGCCCCACCATCCCCGAGCTTTCTCGGTCCGCCACCATCCACCCCCCTCCCCTCTTCTCCCCCTCGGCCACCACTTGGCCTTGGGCGCAAGCCACCGAGTCAAATCGAATCCCCCCACTCTTCTCTTCCCTCCCCTTCGTCTCACCCCGTTTCTTTTTCCTGACTCGTCGGAGCAAAATCCAAACCTAATCCTCGGGGTCGTGGCGACAGTCTCGTTCATGCCTGACATCACCTAAAGCTTCATCCTCTTCTGGGTCCTTCTCCACAGGCAAGGCTGGCAAAAATCCAACCTCATTGCAATCTGAAAAGTTCGTCAAGGGCTGGGGAAAATCCCCTCTGTACCTACAGACTTACCATCTCCACCAGCTCAGAAGAATTGGAATGAGCATCTCTTCCCAGCGGCCCGGAAGATGCAACAAATGGGCTCTCCCGAAGTTCATGTCTCCGGCGTACCGCTAGTGACGATTCCAGAGGAATTCCTGGAAGAATCCTCTAAAGAATGGCAAGACTACCTCATTGGGCAGTTTTACGGTTTGCCTCCATCGATGGTTCGCGTTATCGGAGCTGTTAACGGACTATGGGCTAAACAGGGACCACGCATCCGAGTCCATGACGCTGGTAACGACACCTTCCTATTCCGAGTACCTGCTGCAGACATCAGAGCCAGAATCCTTTCTCAGAGATTCTGGTACATTGGGCCATGTTCGATGTTTGTTTCGCCATGGAACCCTTAACATAATCCGGAGAAGCCTCCACTCCGATCCATATCTACTTGGGTGACGCTGCGTAATCTACCGCACATCCTATATAACTCAAATTGTCTGAGCCGTATTGTGACTAGTCTTGGTGAACCGCTTTACATGGATCGAGCCACAACTGCTAAAGAGAATCTAACGCTTGCCAGGATATATACAGAAGTCCAACTCCATCGGCCTCTTCCCCGCCAGGTAGCAGTTCGGTTCCCCGATAATCGGGAGCTAAAGGTAGACGTAGCGTATGATTGGCTCCCCCCACCCGCAGGCACCGTCATCACTGTCCGACGCATCCTCCACCGAGCAACAAACCACAGGAAACGGACAACCTCAGTCAGCGAACGCACACAAACCAGGAAGCTGCGAGTAAAGGTGTTGAGAGTCCACTGGTCCAGGATACATAGGCCCACTACAAAAAAATCCTCGAATTCCAACGGATTTGTCTGTTGGAAATTTTTCAACAGATTTCCAACGGTTTTCAACGACGTTTCAACGACGATTTTCGTTAAAATTCAATTGAAAAATTGGGTTGAAAATTTCCAACGGTATTTCCAACGGATTAACGTTGGAAAAATCGGTTGCAAATTTTTAACGGAATTCCAACGGATGTTTGTTAGAAAACAATTCCAACGGATGCCGGTTGGAATTTTTTTTCGAAATTTTGTTTAAAAAAAATTCCAACCGAATTCCAACGAATGCCGGTTGGAAATTTTTTTGAAAATTTTAAAAAAAATTCCAACGGATGTCGGTTGGAAATTTGGATTTTAATTGAAAAATCAATTGAAATACATATATATACGTATAAATATATAAAAGACTCGTATATTTAAATATATATATATATATACATATACGTATAAATATATATATGTATGTTAAGGAGGTATATATATATATATATGAATTCGAATATATATATATATACATATATACACGTATATATATGTATATTAATGAGGTATATATATACGTATAAACAAATATTTTATATATTTATACATATATATGTATAAATATAGGTATATTTTGTGTTTATATATTTTTATATATACAAATATGATGTGTATATATACACATATATGTATACGAATAAATATATATATATATATATTAACCATATACATATACATAACAAATATATATATAATGAATTTGAATATGTATATATGTAAATATGTAAATATGTATAAATATTTATATGCGTATATATATATATTAAGAAGGTGTACATATACGTATAAACAAATATTTTATAAATTTATACATCTATATATGTATAAATATAGATATATTTTGTGTTTGTATATTTTTATATATATAAATATGATGTGTGTAATATATACACATATATGTATACGAATAAGTATATATATATATATATATTAACCATATACATATACATAACAAATATATATATTGTATCAATATTTATATATGTATATATATTAATGTTATATGATATCAGAAGTTTAACTTGGAGGAGTTGGATGAGTTCTAATTGGAATTCCAGGGTTAAGGAGGATTGAGTTGGGGCTGTGGAAGGATGGGTGAACTCCAGGGTCGGGTCGGGTCGGGGTCGGGGTCGGGAATATGTTTCGAATTTTTCGTTGGAAAATTCCAACGGAATGCGGTTGAAAATTCCGTTGAAAAATTGCAACGGATATCGGTTGGAAATTCCGTTGGAAAATTCCAACGGATTGCGGTTGGAAATTTCGTTAGAATTTTCCAACCGAGATTGCGGTTGGAAATCCGTTGGAAAATTCCAACGGATGCCGGTTGGAAATCCGTTGGAATTTTCCAACGGAAAAATTCGTTGAAATGCCGTTGAAAATTCCAACGGTTTTCCAACGGACACCGATTTCTAACGACGAAATTTCAACGGATAAATCCGTTGGAAACGTTAATTTCCAACGGAAATTTGTCCGTTGGAAATGACCATTTTTTTTGTAACGGCCATACCTCAGCCACTGGCCCCTATGGAGCCAGTACCTATTTCAGTTGAGATAAGATCAACCCAGATCAAGATCAAGTTCAAGTAAATGGTGCAGAACATATGGTTGCCCCGTTGTCACATCCTCCGCCGACATCGGCACCACAACAGTCACATACTTCTCATCCAGCTGTTCAGGAACCTATAAAGAACACCAAGATATCTGCCCCTCTACCGGACAGACCGCTCTGATCTCACCATTATGCCATCACAACGCCAAGGTTAGCAAGATTTAGCAGAGTGTATTGAAATGATTAGCCTCCAATAAGTGCCAAGCTGCGAGCTGCACTACACCTGATGCAACAATCAGCCAGCTAACCCTCTCTCAGTCAAATTGGACAGGGCTTTGTGCAATGGCCAATGGATAGACTTCTTCTCTCAGGCTTACGTAGAATTCTCTGCACCGGGGCCTTCCGACCATGCTCCTTGTGTTTTGAACTTCCCATCCTCTTCGACCCAAGTACGAAGACCATTCAAATTCCTCCACCATCTCATTTTGAATGCTCAGAGATTCAATAACCTATCCAACCAAGCTAAAGAGGCTGGGATCAGGCTGAAACAAGTCCAAGCAGCCATCCTTCACACTCCTGAACCTGAGGACATTGAGATGGAGAAACGACTGAGGAAAGAATGGATGTTGCTGACTGCGGCCGAGGAGAGACTATTCCGTCAAAAGTGTCGAATCAAGTGGCTTCAGCTCGGGGACAAAAATACTGCATACTTCCATAAGGTCACCAACGCGAGGAATGGCCGAAACCATATACACACGCTCATAGATACGACTGGTCACACGCTGGAATCGCCTCCGAATATTAAAAATCACGCATGGAATTCTATACAGATCTGATTGGAAAGGTCGCCGCTGAAATCAGGGCACCATCAGCAGAGGACCTTGGGGCACTGCTCAGGTACAATTGCTCTCCTGAGAATGCTGCAGAACTGACTAGAATTCCAAATGCTGGTGAAATTAAACAGGTTCTATTTGACATGTCGGACAATAAGGCTCCGGGGCCGGATAAATTCTCCAAGGAATTTTTTAAGTCTACATGGGAAATTACGGGCTCGGGTCTGATCAATTCCGTCTTAAATTTCTTCACCAGTGGCCGCATGTTAGGGTAGTCCAATGCTACAATTATCACTCTCGTGCCCAAAAAGTCGGGCGTAGTATCACTTGCAGAATACCGACCAATCAGTTGTTGTAACACGGTCTACAAGGTCATCTCTTCACTTCTTGCTAAGCGACTCAAGCCGATTCTCCAGAAATTCATCTCAATCTGCATTCCTAAAAGGTAGATTGATGCTGGAAAATATTCTCATTGCTACTGAGTTAATCTGTGACTATAACCGTAAAGGCTCAAAGGCAAGTGCAATGATCAAGATAGACATTTGGAAAGCCTTCGATACTCTTTCTTGGGATTTCTTACTCAGAGTCCTCCAGGGACTCAACCTGCCGGTGAGATTTGTTCGATGGATACAAGCTTGCGTGACTACTACTAAGTTCTCGGTGAGCATCAATGGGGAATTGACGGGGTACTTCAAAGGCAAAAGATGGCTGAGACAAGGGGACCCAATCTCGCCATATTTGTTCATTCTTTCGATGGAGATTCTCTCAAGGATGCTTGATAAGGGAGCAGCTGGAGGTACATTCAGATCCCATCCAAAATGTCGGGAACCACCTATCACACACCTCTCTTTTGCGGACGACATTATGATCTTCTGGGAAACTCAGTCTATCCGAGGCGCGATCAACATTCTTGACAGGTTCAATAGTGAGTCAGGGCTGAAAATGAATACAAGCAAATCTGAGATATATTTGGGAGGAATGAGTCAGCAACAAGTTCGTTGGCTTCCGCTCTAGGCATTAAGATGGGATCTTTTCCTATCAAATACCTCGGAGTTCCACTTAAGCCGATTAAGCTGACTCGTGTTGATTACCAACCTCTCCTCGAAAAGATCAAGAATAAAATCTTGGCTTGGAGCAACATGTTCCTATCATATGCCGGCAGGATACACCTCATCTTCACAGTAGTGTATGGATTTGTCAATGCTTGGAGTTTGATTTTTGCTCTTCCCCGTTTCTTCCTCAAGCAGGTCGACAGCTTATGCTCGGGATTTCTCTGGAAAGGAAACCCACATTCAGCAGGCTCCCATCGGAGCTCATGGGCTACAATCTGTCAACCTAAGAAAGAGGGTGTCTCGGATTGAGGAGATTGGAAGACTTTAACACAATTTTCTGATTAAAACTTATATGGATTTATTCACCAAATCTGGTTCTCTTTGGGTAGCATGGATTTGACGAAATATATTTAAATATGATTGTTTCTGGAGTTGCAAACTGACTAGCAGATTCTCTTGGCTTCTCAGGAAGCTCATCAGCATCAAAGAAAAAGCCAGGAACTTCCTTAAGAAGCAGATCGGAGATGGCAAATCAAGCAGTTTCTGGTTTGATGATTGGACTGGGGCTAGTCCACTGATCACCCTCACCGGAGAAATTGGGCTGCGACTACTACGAGTTCCTCGAGATGCGTCGATTGCACAGGCTGCACCAGGGGGAGATGGACTTTTTTAAGAGCTCGATTCGAGGCCACCCAAGAGATTCAAATCAAGATAGCGGCAATTGAACCACCCAATAACGGAGAAGGGCCAGACTTAACACTATGGAAGCAAGCAAATGGTGAGTTTCGAGCATGGTTCTCCTTGGCACAAACATGGCAACAAATCAGAACTCAGGGAGCACAGTTGTCTGGTTTAATGATGTCTGGCTCACCCTGTCGACTCCTAGATTGTCTCTACTGCTCTGGCAAGTGAAGCTACTGCTCTGGCAAGTGAAGCTACAACGTCTACCCACGACGGATTGACTAAACCGGTGGGGAGTTCAGGTTGACAGCGTATGTCAATTATGCGGATTGCAGGATGAGAGTCACTCTCATTTGTTCTTCGAGTGTCCTTATAGCTATGCGATCTGGAGCCATTTCACAGGTTGTTGTGGTGACAACCCTCCATCGGATCTAGGCCAAGTACGGAGTTGGAGCGGAAGACAAAATTGAGGGACATAGCAAAACAAAGGTCTCATCTCCAAGATTCTCTCACACGTGACAGTGGACCTGATATGGAATGAGAGGAATGATCGGATATTCAGGGAAAAAGTGACAACGATTCGAGACGCACGGACCGGCGGATGCGAACTCTTTTACTGTCAGTTCGGCTGGGAAGTAAAGTCCAGCACGTTCGGTTATTTAAGGACTGGTATTTCTTGACGAAAGGTCTTAGATAGGAAATGGATTAGAATCACCTACGATGGATTATTTTGGCCACTTGCTCATGGGAATCCAAATTTTTGTACATGTCTGTTTTACAAACTAATGTATTCTTTTGGAGTTTAATACAATCACATTTAACCCCAACAAAAAAAAAGATTAGGATTTTCTCTCTCTCTCTCTACCAAACTACTTCTGCTTCTGTATTTACTCAAAATCTATCTGCCCTCTTTCCAAACTTTTTCTTTTTTTTTAAAATCAAATGCAATTCATGTCCAGAGTCCAGACATTAAAAACAAATATGCAAGTGAATGTATGTGTTGTTGCTGTCTCTCTCCTTGGATCACGAGCCTCTCTCTCTCCCCCTCTCTTTTTGTTTTTTCTCGTGCTAGAGAGAGAGAGAGAGGGGTGAGTCCATGGAAACATCGCCCTTTTTTTCCTTTTTTTTTTCTATTATTTTTTGTACTTCCCTTTTCCTCTGTCAACGAAACCATACAAATTAAACAACACTCCATTTTTTAAGAAATTAAAATATGTAATTTATGTGGACATATGTTCTCTAACACCAAAAAGTATATATCGCCTCCCTATTCGTTGTTCTCATTATATTTTATTCTTCCTACTAACACTTTATAATGTTACCCAATATTCTCTCTATATATAATATCCAAATAATCAGATCGCAAGGATCGTTAATCATATGGTATAAATTTTTTGGCTAGAATTAGAATTTTATATGAATAAATTAATTTTATGAAGTAATCCAAAACTTAGTACGTAAGGGGAATATCAATGATTTCCATGTTCGATTATAATCTTAGGTACAAAAAATATCAAACGTTGGTGTCTATCAAACTTAATTGTTGGGTTGCCATTCAATTTTGGTACGTGGTCGGTCCATAATAATGGAGAAGTGGTTGGAAAATATATAACAAATAAAAGGGAAAAAAAGGTGAAACAATATAAAAAAAATACCATTATACATCTCAATAATGGGTGTTAAACATTACCAATGATATTGTGGTGGGTTCTTGATTAAATGTGACAAAAAGATGACATGTTTAGAAATTTATGTCCTTTTTTTCAATTCTTTGAAAACTATATCTTTTTATAAATTTTTGACAAAACTACTCTTACTTTATTGTATAATTTCAATATTGACATTTAGTGTCCCGAAAAAATGTGCAGTATAAAAAGCAGATTTTTTTGGAAACTGTGTAATCCGGAAGAGTTGTTTTTCATCCAGGAGAGTCTGTTTTTATCCGGGAGAATTGTTTTTTGTCCGGGAGATCTGTTTTCCATCCGGGAGAGTATTTTTTGTACGAGAGAACTGTTTTTCGTCCGGGAGAGTCTGTTTTTTATCCGGAAGAATTGTTTTTCGTCCGAAAGAGTATGTTTTTTGTCCGGTAGAATTTTTTTTTGTCCAGGAGAACTGTTTTTGTTCGAGAGAGTTTGTTTTTGTCCGGGAGAATCTTTTTTTTATTCGGGAGTACTGTTTTTTGTCCGGAAAATCTGTTTTTCGTTCGGAAAAATTTGTTTTTTTATCCGGAAAAATTGTTTTTTTTTTCGAGAGAGTTGTTTTTCGTTCGGAAGTGTACGTTTTTTTATCCGGATGAAAAATAGTTCTCACGTATAAAAAAATTTGTTTTTCATATAAAAACATTTTTTTCTTGATGAAAACAATTCTCTAAAAAAAAAATTATTCCCTCGGACGAAAATAGACTTTTTCGGATAAAAAAAAGTTCTTTCGGATAAAAAAAGTCTTTCCCGAATGAAAAAACAATTTTTTCGGACGAGAAACAGTTTTTCTTGATTCTCATATATGGAAAATAATTATCCCGGATGAAAAAACAGATTCTCACAGATAGAAAATAATTATCCCGGATGAAAAAACAGTTTTCCGAGATAACACAATTTCTCAATAAAATATTTTTTTTATGATGTAATTTTTTTAAAATGTTTAATGGTAATATTGAAATTATACAATAAAATAAGGGTATTTTTGTCAAAAAATTATAAAAGATATAGTTTTCAAAAGAAAAAAAACATAGATTTCTAATTACGTGACATTTTTGGATACTGCTGCAAATTTCCACTACTGTGATTTACTAATGCAAAAGCCAACATCAAGAAATTAATATATAGTTTCCGTAATTATCATTGATATATACTGCATGGACGATGTAATACCGATAACGCTATAGGCACCGATAATTTTTCCTTTCAGTAACGTGATTTTCACTTTTTTTTTTGGCGTAACCATTTTTATCTTTTCTTTAAAGGTATTAGTGATTTGTTTTTGTCTTTGATTTGATAATATATTGTGTATAATAGAGGTTATATATATATATATATATATATATATATATATATATATACATGTGTGTGTGTGGG
>NW_010965216.1:1461709-1469481 GCF_000463585.1 Tarenaya hassleriana
GTTATATATATATATATATATATATATATATATATATATTCATGTGTGTGTGTGGGCGGCGCGCGCCTACGTATAAACGTGTATATAGGTCTTGTATATATATAAATATCTTCGAATTGGAAGATCGAGGTCTTGAAATAATTTATATATCAGGACCACACATGTAAATATCTCAATATGTGTTTTATTTCTTTTTAAATAGTGACCGAAATTCTTTCTCACTATGTCATTGAATTTACATACTTATATATTTATATATACAATCGAGTTTTCTTAAATATCAGATTTTTATCATCTAAGAATACTGTATTGATATTACGTACTAAACATATAGTTATATCTTTACTATACTTACCCTACCACGGAACAAAAATAAATTTATAATCTCATAATTAGTGATACTGGATACAAATTAGTTATATATATATATATGTGTGTATAATCGATAGGGAGGATTATAATTTTAAATTAGTGTGGACTAAGCGTCCTTCTCAATGCGCGAAGGGCAAATCTCTATGGAGTTTTTCGTGGGGGATCTGAGACGCGTCAAAATAATTTTGTTTATAAACAAATATGGGACCTGAGACATGCGTCAAAATAATTTTGTTTATAAACAAATATCAAATGGGCAATTAAAAAACGTACTATATATATATATATATGTGTGTGTGTGTGTGTGATGGATGACATCTATTCACAATGTTATTATAATTATCAATTATATAATTTATTGTACTATAATGAAAGAATATATTATTTAGGGTATAACCATCGTAATAAAAGAATATTTAGAACATATATAAATACTTATAAACATAGTTACGGATTATGTGTATAAACATATATAAGTATGTTACAAATTCTTTTAACTATATATACTTGAAAAGGTATATTTAATATTAGATGCAACCGTGGGATGACATATATTCTCTTTACATTGTCTATTTATTTATTAGTTTGGCCCAATTGTTTAGTGTGTTCACTAGGTTTATACAGTAACAACAACAACAATAACAATAATGGAAAATCGGATATAAATATTTAAATTTTTATAAATATTTCATATAAATATATAAATTATAAAATTTTCGTATAAATATCTAAACTTTTTGTAAAATCCTATATAAATATTTATATTTTTTTAAAAAAATTTAAAAAAATCCAAAATCCGTTAATGATATTAACTATTTTTATTTAGATATTAAAAAATATCTAAAATTTGAATTTATTTAGAATTTTTTTTTGTTTATATATGATTTTTAAAAAGTTTCAGTATTTATATAAAAATTTTATAATTAAAATATTCATAAGAGGTTTTTATAAAAATTTAGATATTTTATTTGTGATTTTAATAATAATAATAATAATAACGTGTCACTCTCAGTGAAGCTGTGAATGTGGCATGCCATGTAGAAAGGGATATATCCATCACTGCTCCTGTCACACTATACATGTTTTTTTTTTTCTCTCTACCGTACATATATGTTTCAACCGCCACACACGACACACCACACCCCCCATTTACAATATTTAATATCATAAAATTATTAATTTATTTAATTATTATGCATATGGATTCTTTATTTCAGTATTGAGAAAAAGCCTATACTATAATGTAGTGGAGCATCGTGGACTATTCTTTATTTATGTTCCAATATTCAATCGCAAAAGAATTGACAGCTCAAAAAGGTTGAATGAATGAACCAACACCATAGATTAATGAAAACTATATACTATATTGGGTATTTTATTTTTCACTTTATATATTGAGTATCTATATTTTTTTAAAATAATTTTTATTCTTTATATGGAACTATGCCATGAATTAAATAGTGCACAGAAAACAGGAAATATGTGTTATGGTTCCCATAAGATATTCAGACATTAGAAAGTAAACATTATAATTTTGATTATATATCTAATGGATCCAAAGCAGGTAATCCTAAGAAAAAAAAAATAACAGAGTCCAAATTTCTTCTATATTAAATAATAAAAAAAGTCTAGACTTTTTTCTACCCATTTAAAAGCTAAGATTTATTTTAATATAGGAGAGTTAGAAGATTAATATTTAAATTTGTCGAATTCTTTAAAATAAAATTTCATTTTTGTTTAAATTTGAACTTTGAATATATACTTAAATTAAACCTAAATTTTATAAACTATATTACATTTAATCCTATATACTGATATGATAATTCGAACGTGATAATTTTGATTTTGACAAAATATTGTCATGTCATTTACTATATGGACGAATTAAAAATTATCAAATCATTTTTTGAATTGCTATATCTGTCTATAGAATTAAATTTAATTTAGTTTACAAAGATTTAAACATTAGTTTTAAAGTTCGGATTTTAAAAAATAAAAATAAAATTGGTATTTTATTTTTAAAAATTTGACAAATTCAGATATATATATATATATATATATATATTCTAATTATTATTATTTTTTTTTATATTCACAGAAATCAGAACTTTTTCTTATAAAATAGCTTTTTTTTCTCTCACTGAGTGCTGAAGTGTCCTAAGAGAAGATGGAGATGAAGAAGGGAAGTGATGAGATCATAGAGATCTTTTACACTCTCTTATGACCAAACACTGTCACCCTTGTCAGTGGCGTCATCATCATCATCTGTCCCAACCTTTTTTTTTTTGTCTTTCCTGTATAAATATCTCACTAAATCGTATATACAGTTTGATTTTACTCCTTGCTGTAATTTTGAAAGAGGTTTTGTTTTTTTTTTTCTGGGTTTTGTCTGTATTCTTGTTTGGTTAATTGCACACCACTTCCCCTTCCCTTTCTCTCTCCTCCGTTCTGTTCTTTTCCTCATCTGTTTGGTCGGCTTCTCTGCAATTGTTTTCAGTACAGATACCAAGGAAGAAGAAATAGAGAGAAGAGGAAAGAAAATAAGAGATTCTTAGACATGGGTTAGGCTGGAAATTTCGTGATTTCATCTTCCTCTTGACCGATTTTGTCGTTGTGTCGTCTCTCTTCTTGAGCTTTTTTTTTTTGGGTCTAATAGATTCTCTTTTTTTTTTTGGTGGGTGTTCGAGTTGGCGAAGGTGTTAGGGTTAGGGTTTTTGAGTGTGGTCGGGTCGGAGCGGAGGCAGTATGTGGGAGTCGAAGCCATTGGATTGAAAAGAGTGACTCTGGATTCTCCGGCGGGCAACGACCACCGCCGCCGCCGCCGCCGGGACCATACAGATGACGACGACGACGGTGAGCCCCAATATGATCCATCAATGGTGGACGGCGACTCCTCCGCCGCCATCCTCAACAACCACCGGCCTCTACCACCGTCGACGGTCTACGGGGAGGAAGGACCGTCACAGCAAGGTTTGTACGGCCAAGGGACCACGTGACCGTCGCGTGAGGCTGTCGGCGCACACCGCGATTCAGTTCTACGATGTTCAGGACAGGCTTGGCTTCGACCGACCCAGCAAGGCCGTCGATTGGCTCATCAAGAAGGCTAAGACCTCCATTGACGAGCTCGCCGAGCTTCCGCCATGGAACCCGGCCGAGACCCTTCGCAACGCCAAGCCCAGAAGAGCCGCCAAAGCCAAAGCTTCCCCGCCTCCGCAGCCACCGCCGCCGCCTTCATTGACGCATGAGGGTCAGTTCGGTGCTCCGGTGGTAGGTTTTGCCGGAGAAGATAACGGGTTGGGATTTCTTCCGGCGTCGCTGGACTCGGATTCGATAGCCGACACTATCAAGTCGTTTTTCCCGGTGGGCGGCGGCGGCGCGTGTGCTTCGACGGAGGCTCTGAAAACTATATCTTTTTGCCAGAGCCAAGATCTTCGGCTCTCGCTTCAATCCTTCCAAGATCCTCCGCCGTTGCTCCTCCACCATAATCACCGCACCCACCAGACGGAGCCACTTCTCTTCGCCGGACAAAACCACCCACTAGGATTCGACGCATCGACTTCTCCGTGGGAGCAGTCACACCACCAACACAGCCACCACCAATCTTCGGAAATCGGAAGGTTGCAGAGACTGGTGGCTTGGAACAGCGGCGGAGTATCAGACACCGGCGGAGGAGGAGGAGGAGGAGAGTTTGTCTTTGCTTCTCCGCCGGCGACGACACCGTTTCAGCCAGTGTCAGTGTGCAGCCATAGCCAGCTGTTTTCTTCTCAGAGGGGTCCCCTTCAGTCCATTAACACGCCCATGATCCGTGCTTGGCTTGATCCTCATCATCACCACATCGATGATCTCCACTACCATATTCCTCACCAGCCGGCGATTCCTGGAATCGGATTCGGTTCCCAAACAGGTGAATTCTCCGGTTTTCGAATTCCAGCACGGATTCAGGGCCAAGAAGAGGAGCACGACAGTATCACCAACAAGCCGTCCTCTGCTTCCTCTGTTTCTCGCCATTGACAAGATCCAAAAACTTTGCAAAAAAAAAAAAAAAAGCCCCGCCGGTCTTAAAACGGTTTCTTCTACTTCCAGGTTCGATCTTCAAAACCCCATTTCCCAAATCCGTCCTTTTATTCACTCTGTTCATCAAAATTCACAATCTTGAATTCCTGTTCACCGAACTTAACATTTCAGGACAGCCGTTCTGAATCTGCTAAGATTTGCGTGGGAGGGATCGATTTGCATTTGTTTTGGATTTAATGGCCTTTTAACCAAGGAAAGGAGGAGGAAGAAGAAGAAGAAGCAATCTGATCTGCAATTTCAGGTTCTTCTTTCGGAATCCTGTCCTTGGAATTCATATCGTCTTGTACCTGTACAACCTCTGTTTTCTTGTAATGTCTAGCCACGGCCAAATTCACATGTTGTTTATCATTTCTGAAGCTGTGTTGTATCATCATCGTCCTGTTTGCCACATTGCCTGACATTTTGGAAATTCGACTGTTCCCCTGTGTTCTGTTTGTGTTCAACCTTTGTGATACCGCAGCCGCCAAAGATTCAAACTTTCCCTCTTATTTTATGTGGGTTTGATGCTTTTCCTCAAGTAGAGTAGGTGTCGTCAATAGAAATCTTAATTTTGGCTTGACCCAGATTGGGAGATTTGGTGAATAAATTAAGAGAGAGTAGGTGTTCCTAGATTCCGTAGCCAGACACCAGATTGGGGGGGACAAAGCTAGGGACTTTAGGGTTCAGTTTCTTCAGTTGTGTCGATTTCCCACCATGTAGGTGATGCAAGTTGTCTCTCCTCTGTTTCTTTTTTTTAACTGGATTTTCGAATCTATTTTTAAATTATTTTAACTGTCTCCATGATCCGAAGCTTCCTGTCTCGACAAGCAAAAAGGGGGAAATCGGAACAATCATTGGTCTTTGTTTTTGTTGTTAAACCACATCCTTTCATGGCCCCCCATGGCATATAGATGATGATGAAGTCAGTCATTTTCCATGAACAGTGGTGAGTAGAGGGTTGTTCCTTCACTGAAAATCCAATTGTAGAAGAAACTATTTGTTTTTCTCTCTTTTTAATTGTTTTTGTTCTTTTTTTGGAAGAAATGAAACACCTTTTTTAAGTGTGTTCATTTCGGGTTTCGTTTCGGATTCGATTCAATTATATTCCGATTCGATTATAGAAAAACTATAGATATTCGGTTTTTATATAAACTTTGGTTCGATTCGAATTCATTTTTTTTTTGTAAAAAAACTCATTTTTTTAAAACATTATCGGTTCTCTATTATTTTTTAACCGGTTTGATTTCGATTTTTCGGTTTAGAAAAATCATAACCGTTCGATTATTATATCAGATTCGATTCGGTTTGATGTGATTTGACTTTTCGGTTAATAATCAAAATGGTCATCTCTATTCTTCCCCACGAATCTCCAGCTAATGGTTGTGCAAATGAGAGAAGGTGAAAGATCCATCGCATCAAATGATATTAGAGGCGTAAAAATAATTTTAATATTTAAAATATAATAAAAAAATTAAAAATTTAAACAAAACAAATTAGTAGTAAAAATATTTTAAAATATATAAAAATAAAAAAAATATATATATATATTTCTGAACTCAAATATTTTGAATCCAACTCGAAAAAATATGGATTGATTCGTGAGCCAATCCGTAAGCCGCGGCTCGTTTTACACCCCTAAATGACATAAATTGTATTTTGTATTTAAATTGAATTTGATATAAAAAACAATTGGACATCATTTTTTAAACCATAAAAAAACCAAATATTAATCGAACATAAAAACATTTTTATCAACGAAAGTCAAATTGAAATAAATATAAAAATTGAGCAGTTATAATTTTTTTTAAGACAAAGGAAATTGGATCCAAAATAAACAGAAAGGAATATGGGTTTCTGAATCTGACCTTTTGCTATACAAAACACTTTACTTTACCATATAAAGATTGAGGTTTTTGGAGAAAGTTGAAAAGCTATTTGCTTTTATGTGAAGAAGCATCGTCAAAACGTGTGGGATTCACACCAAACAAAGAACCAAGAAAGAAAAAGCATATCATTTCCCATGGAAAAGATTGATATATATATATATATATAAATTAAATTATCAAAATACGATATTAATCAACTCATAGTTGCATTTATTTTTACATCAAATGTCAATTAAAAATTTATTTCATTGTGAATGAGATTATTTTTTTTACCATGTATAAAATATTGAGTTTGAAATGATATAAATATATATTGTTTCCATAACATAATTGGATCGTTAGCAACTTTGTGATGTTTAGAAACAAAATTTACAACCACATTATAAAAGTAAATACTTTATATATTACCTTCTTCAATGTGAAACATAGTGTTTCTTACATTTTGATTTCATATCATAGGCAAGCACCTGTTATGAACCGATCAAATTCAACATTTTTGGACTGTACTGCTTAATGGAACATCTTCTCATTATTATTTGATAATCAAAGAATTTAAATGTAGAATTTAATTTGTTTTTAATAAAATTCGGAAGTATATTAATTAAGAATACCATAGTTCTTTAACACAACAGGAAAACTCAAACCTTGTAAACTTTAACACCGTAGAAGAATTCAAACATTGTATCTATTTATAATATAAACCCATCTCAATAAGTTTGAGAAATTGAAAGAAGATGACCGAGAAAATGTTACATCATCATCATCATCATCATCATCATCATCATCATCATCATCATCATCATCATCATCATCATAAGGTGTCTAAGTTATGGAGAAAAACAAAATCAAAGACCGGGATATATAGTTTAGGCTTCTCTCTCTCTCTCGAGTCTTGGCATTGCAACCAAAGATGAAGATTGGAGTTTTTTTTTTAATCTTTCTTGATAAAACAATGGATTTCTTGGGTTTTTTCTGATCAAATTCGGTTCCTTTGGGGCATAATTGTAACATTGGTTAAGACTTTTTTGCCTTTGGGGGGCTTTTCTGATCGGATTTGTTTAGTGTGGGGACACAATTTTAACGTTGGTTGAAAAAATGGGTCGTTACAGAAATATAAAAATATCTGGTCCCGGCGGGGCTCGAACCCGCGACCTTCGGCTCATAAGACCAACGCTCTAACCAACTGAGCTACGGGACCTCGCACGGAACTGATTAAATATCTAAATGTTAGATTTCAGGTGCTTTCGATTCAAATTTTAAAGCTTTTCTTGAGTTCTGGAAACCGACGATACCCTTCAAAATCTCTACACCGAGAGAAAAAGAAACGTTCTTGATCCTCTCGGAGTGAAGAAACAGTTTGATCTTATTCAATCCCAAGGCTTCATTCAGAGTTCTGAGATTTGTTTTCGCTGATCAGAAGAAAAAGTTTCCAACTTTCTGCATTCCCCCCCCCCCCCCGCC
>NW_010965216.1:1469751-1486858 GCF_000463585.1 Tarenaya hassleriana
TGTCTCACATCCCCCCCCCCCCCCGTCTGGGACCGGGTATCTCTTCTTCTCCTCGTCACCTCAAGGAAAGTTCATTCACAGTTCTGAGATTTTCTCCACCGTTTAGAACAAAAGCTCCCAACTTTCTTTCATTTTCCCATCTGGGTACATGTTTTTCCTCTCACTAGCGCCAAAATCATCACGACCCATTTTCTGAAAATCTTGCATAGATTCAGAGTTGTTACAGGGACTGGAATTGGAACAGTGATCGTTGGAGTTCTCTTACAAGATGGATTTATTAAGAGGTGTGGCACAAGAAGGCGACTCTGAGAAGACTACTTGCAGTGATCTCAATGGTGGGGTCGGTCAATCAAGAAACTTGCCATTGAATTACATTCCCATTGGTAACCCCGAAGAAGAGGAGGGATACTCTCTGCCAACGGTAGGAGAAAACGTTAACGATCCAAGACCATGGAGTGGGTTCTTGTCTGATCCGAGCATGAACTACCCTTTGTTTTCGGGTGGATTGTATTACCAACTGCCCTTTCCAGTGGTAAGAGAGGACGACTCTGCAGTTTCACTGAGATTCTGCTTTTATCTAGTGTTAGCCTCAATGGTTGTTTCTTCATTTGGCAGGTGGGTTTCCCATTGGTGAGTTGTTCACCACCATCATCATCACCATCATCTCTGATGGGATCCTCCTCCAAGGATCCTACTCCAAGGAGCCCCCTTCAAACCAAGTCACCAGATCAGGTATCTTTCCTTTCTCCACGTGCAGTTTTGTTGATTGTTTCATCATATGCCTGATCCTCGGCTTGTTTTGAAATGTGTCAGAAAGCTGGTAAGAAGAGGCCATATCCATTCTTCGACTCAGTCATATCAGATTCCAAAGAGGCAAAACGGATGCACAGGTCAGGTCCAGACAGTGGTTTGGTTTTGTTTGGTTTGGACAATGTGGCTGAAATACACAAGTTCGGTTTTTGCTATGAAGTCATAAGCTTTAACTTCTCTGTTGCAGAGACGGTGTTTCGAGCTCAACTTCAGCTTCAGAATCGAATGTAAACAGAAAGAACGAGGGGTCTAATGAGACTGTTGCTAGGGATTTTCTCTCGTTATCATCTCCTCCTCCTCTTCCTCCTCTTCCTCCTCCTCCTCCTGCAGTAAGAACATCATCCACAATCTCAAGTTTCGGACATCCAAAACCAGCAGCCTCAATCCAGCCTACGAAATTGGGACGGTTTATTGCACGGCGTAACCAGGTAAGCCTAAAGAAAATCTCCAGTATCCTCCTCATAGAAACATGTTGTACGATGATAAAGGAGAGATTTCTATCGTTTTTTTTTGTTAAATAGATGGCAGCAAATAGAGAAGCAAGAGAGCAAACCTTTGTACAGGGATCCAACAGACAGAGTCAGCAGCCCGTATGCCGTTACCACAACTTCTTTCCACCAGCTACACAGCAAAGGCAATCACGAACGAGCCACTCTAATGGAAGTGAAGAAAGTTTGGATCTTGAGCTGAGGTTGAGACCGAGTGAGCCAAGTGGAAGGTGACAAGACACAGTAACTCCAACACCGAAGCCAGTTCCATTCTGTTTCTTAGCTTTTGGTTAGTTTTCTTTTCATGAGAATGTACATTCGGAAGAAATAACAAAACAGGAAAGAGCATATCATTCATTCCACAAACAAATCTCGATTCTTATAGTTTCGACAACCTCTCAACTTTGTCCGACATAAACCCATTACAAAAACGTACCTGAATGATCTATGACCAGCTGAACCAGAAGTCGAGAATGTAGACCAGACCCAGGGAGAAAGGATAGAGCAGGTAAGCTATGAAGCATGTCCAGAGAGGGTAGGTTGTGCGGAAGCTAGCAAAGCCGCCCATCACAAGGCAAACGATGAGAATTACCAGCACCTCAGATGAGAAGTTCCATGTCAGCTCTCGGGCATAAACCAGAGCTAAGAAAACCGAGAGGCAGAGTATGTTGTTCATCGTCACGCCACCACAGAGCTGCTCAAGAGAAACAATACCAGAAAGTTTAAGAAGTAGACGAAGTAGATGACGAAGAAATATTGGTTGGAGAATTCATGACACAGACCTCAGAGAATGTTAATGAGGCGGTTCTGATCTTCTTGCGGGAGGAGAAGATGATTGCAGACACGGCTTCACTCGAATTGGTGGCCAAAGGCAAGGCAATGAACGAGATGAAGAAAGACGGGATCTTTGTTGCTACGGAGAAGTTTTGAACAGTATCAACAAGTGGATCAGCGAAAGCAGCGGCAATGGCAGTCCCCAAAAGCAGCATCAGAACTGCTTTAATGGTGACTGATTTCGGGTCTGCAACATGAACAACATCCTCCTCGTCATTCTCCTCGTTCTCCTCTGCATTCAACAGAGCGTGCTCTCTCATTGTTTGCTGCAAAGATAGACGAGATTATGCATTACCTTAGAGATAATTCATCCATCAGTGTTTAGCCATCACATTGTGTGTGTGTATATATACACCTGGTGATAATTATCAATAAACTTCATTGTTCGAGGACCGGCATCACGACCGGCTGGACCGCCTTCTCTCATTGCTTCGATGAGCCAGCGTTTGATACCATGGACAAACTCATCCTGGTCAACACGCTCATCCAGAGACTTGTCGAAATCTTGGAGGACTTTTCCCACAGCATCGTCCTTGTCGAGATCTATTTCCTCGAAACGAATCCCTATGATGAGTGCTTTTAGTTCAGGAGCTGACAGGAATCCGTCTTTGTTCTCATCGATTGTATCAAACAACCTACAGAGACGGAAGTGGGGACATGATGAAGCAGAAGATAGCGCCCAAATAAGTCGTTCTCCATGTAAAGAACAAGAAGACTCACTTTCGAATGACATGATCATTGGGTTCACCATTGTCATTGAGAAGCCTTCCCAAAGCATGTCGTTTCAAATGTCTTAGAATTCCCGATATTACGTGCTTGTGCTTCACAAAAGCAAGTCTCCTCCTTTGGATCCATGGTTGGAAGACCTGGATTACGCTCAAAAGGAAATTCAAATCAAAGTTGGTAGATTGTCTATGGATGGTCAAGACATATCATGAAATGTTTTGTCATGAGGGGAGCTTTATGTTACCTGATATACACAATAAGCGATCAACATTGTAACGGAGATGATAAGAGCAAGCAACACGGCCAAGTGTCTTCCAGAGGTTGAGTTCATGATCTGTGGGAACTGGACAATGATGAACGGGATCACTGATATAGCCATGATCCTTGCAGCATAGCTGGTCCATATATCAACTGTAACACCAGAACCTATGGACAAAAACATAGCGCATACAGTAAGAAACCATCACGTAAAACTATCAACTTCCCCCCTTTTTTTGCATTTTTCCTTCGGTTTCCATACAAACAGAGAACCATGAAAGTATATGACCAATTGATCAGACAAAAGACAGCAAAGTAAGAACTGTTGTTACCTGTTAAGTGGAAGCCCTTTGTGTCCTGACCGTTTACAGCGATCGAATCCCGAAGGTCACACTTGCCAACCACAGTGCAAGTTCCCCATATGACAGTGAGGAGCATAACTGTTGAACCAGCGAGCAAACCCATCCCGACCGAGACCTGACTCTGGGCGGTTTCCGGGGTTCCAGAAAGTCCCGAAACTGATCATTCACAAGAATCAAACCAAATGTGTCAGATCCAAATACAGACATACATGGATTAAGGATAAGGTACAGAAAGGAAGAGGAACACACTACTTCAGTAAGACAAA
The DNA here is from genome assembly GCF_000463585.1 of Tarenaya hassleriana. Lineage (NCBI taxonomy): Eukaryota > Viridiplantae > Streptophyta > Magnoliopsida > Brassicales > Cleomaceae > Tarenaya > Tarenaya hassleriana. The sequence goes on from NW_010965216.1 coordinate 1,473,496, forward strand.
GGACAAGACAAACAAAGATGAAACAATGACAGGTGAATGAAAGATTCATGTGGTCTTCACTGCTACTTGTATCAGCATCACTCCTCAGGATTGATTCACTGTGCCGAACAAAATTCCTAGACAATAGGAATAAAAGATTCAGTCTTTCAAAATCATGCCCCCTCTCATCAAGATCCGACAACGTTCGTTTGTTTTCCACCAACCAATTTTCAACTTTGCTAGCAAGTTCACTAGAAATTCCATAAATCCATTGTCAGATCCAAGAGCAAACAGATTCTCCACTAAATTCACAGCCTTTACTCCAAAACAATCATTTTCTCGTTCAGTAAACTTCGATTCTGTAGCCCAGAGCTCATCCAACACGCAGATCGAAGATTCAAGAATCAAAACATGATATCTCAGTATCAAATTCAGGTTTCAGAACAAAAATCCAAACTTTTTCACATACCCAGAATGAGCATAGCATCGGGAAGCGCCCCGAGGATTGGGAGAAACAACCCACCAACGATTCCAGGGCCAAGGATCTCAAGGAGAAGCTCACTGCCATTGGAGAGGTACTTCGCGGCAGTGAACATCAAGAACCCGTAGACGATGATGAGGAACACGTTACCGAGAGCTGTCTTAGTACAGGGCATGAACCCGTACGTCTGCTCACAAGCTTCCTCCTCCGCCGGAGCCGAGACCACCGTCTCGATGATTGAACCTCCATCGTAGACTAGACCCGTAGACGACGGACGTGCGGTGATGAAGCGGCCGTACGCGGCGGAGGAGCAGAGGACGAGGAGGAAGAGGAGTGATCTGGATATCATGGTTGGTAATGGAATTATTGGGCAAGTTTCATGGAGATAACGTAGGATTGTGGATGAGCATATATATATACACACGTATATAGATGTGTATATAAGTTGTAGAGATTTGATATAAACAGAGGACGCGAGAAAGCGAGGGGAAGATGGAGAAGGGGAAAGAAGATGAAAAGAGAGAAATTTGGCGACACTAAAAACAGTTTATTCTTGTTAGTAATAAAAATAATTTCCCATTTATCTAAATGAATTTAAATGCTTGTATTTCAATTCATTATAAGATGTAAATTGAAAACAATAATAGTAAGTGAATTGAATTGTATGATGATGATGTGTGTATGTATATATATATATATCTTTGGTTATGAAAATGCAGGTTGTTATAATTAAAAAAAAAAGGAAAATGACAAAAACCCACACAGATTATAACAAATGTGTAAAATTAGTACATCAATTTTTGATTTGACAAAATCTCCCACCCGATTTTAAAATTTCCCGTTTTCCACCACCGATTATTCCTTAAATTTCCAATCAACACATGGAAGGGATTTGATCGTGCCACATCAGCATCCCATTGTTTATGTGGCCTGACACATCTGTAAAAATGTCACGTCAGGTGACACGTAATTAGTACTGTCAGCAATTCCGATTAATTAAATCGGTTAATTTAACCGATCCGGTTTACTGTAAACCGAAATTTTTTTAAATCGAAATTTGGGACTTAGGGTTTCGTTCGAAACCCTAAATCAGAATGTGCATTTCCTTTGTCTCCTCTCCACTCCTCTGTCTCCTCTTCTTTCCTCTCCTCGCGTGAGAAGATCGCTGTCAGAGACGAGCTCCGGTGAGACGAACGAGCTCCGGCGTAGCTCCGGCATGGCTCCAGCGTAGCTCCGGCATGGGTGATAGTCGTCTTGGTGGTTCCTGCGAAAGTGTCATTCTCTCGGTGGTTTGCTCGTGGTCCAGGCTCCATTTTCGGCTGTGCTCCAGATTCGGTTGTGCTCCAGTTTCGCTCTTGCTCTAGTTTCGGCATTGCTCCTGCTCCAGTTTCGCTGCTTCTGTGGTTTGTGGTGCTCCACTTGGTCTACTGCTCTCGATGGTTCAGGGTGTTCGTCGTTCTTCGGTGGTTCGCTCCTTCTCCTGGGTCGATACTTGTCTCGATGGGTTACAGTATTCGTGTTTCTCTAGCTCTAGGGTCGGTGCTCCAAACTTCTGCAAGATGAGGTAAGTTTTCTGGGTTATAACACTTAGTTTGTTCGTAAGAGTTAATACTTTGATTGTTGTAGAAGAAGAAAGTTAAGATTTAGTTTTGAAATTGTATGCAGCTGGATTCAGATTAACTTTTACATGGGTGGTTTTATGGAAGAAGTGAATAGCAAAAGTTATTACCTAGGTGGGTTAGTTGAGAGATGTATTTGGTTTGATTCGGATACTCTGTGCTGGTTCACTTTTGAAGAATTTGTCAAATCTCGTAAGATAGGTTCTCCAATAAGAGAAATGTGGTATAAGTTGGCAAGAGAGCCTCTAGAAAACAAAATAAGGGTTAGGAAAGAGATTGTGGACAGTGAAATATGTGAAATGTGTGAAATGGCAAGAAGATATGGTAGTTTGGATGTTTTTATCGACCACCAAGAGATAGAGCCAAATGTAGAACCTCGTCCCCGACTTACTTGAGAAAATTCAGCTGCTGAGGGTAGTGAGATTAATGATTCATTGTCAGATGAATGTTGGTATAGTGATAATGATATTGGAGAGTTTGATGATTTTGATTTTGATGGTGATGATTTTGTTGAAGAAGTCCCCTGTGGTCCGGTTGGTGATGATGATAGAGATGAGTGGAAGGAGGATAATGGTGATAGCTCGTCTGACGAGTATATAGATAGTGATGGGAATATCCCACCAACCCCGGAAAACACAGATGAAGAATGGGAGAACTTTGATAATCCACCAAGAAGACAAGCTTCAACTTTTCCCTCAAATGATTTTTTATATCTTGGGAGAACTTTCAACTCAGGGGACGAGTTTAAGAAAGCTTTGTTTGACTATGTGTTGGACAATGCGTCAAATTGCAAGGTTGTATGCAGACAGAATTAGAACAGAGTTGGCCTTCACAGCTGAAAAAATGCAGATTGACATTCAAAGATCGTATGGTTTGACGGTCACTCTTAGCAAATGTTTTAAGGCAAGACGTATTGCATTGAAAATGGTGATGGAAGATCCTCAAATCCAGTTTAAGAAGTTATGGAACTATGAGTTAGAGCTGAATAGGTCAAATCCAAATACCACAACGGAAATCGGATTAGCTAAGTGTTGAAGCGTCAGGGAGTATTCGACCGTTTCTATGTGAGTTTCGGAGTGCTGCGAGAGTCGTGGAAAGCACACTGTCGTCCCATTATTGGTTTGGATGGCTGTTTTTTGAAATGGGAGATGAAGGGTGAACTACTAGCTGCTGTTGGAAGGGATGGCAATGACAACATGTTTCCTATTGCTTGGGCAGTTGTACGTATCGAAGATACAGATACATGGACCAGGTTTGTCAAGAAATTACGATTAGATTTGGGATTAGATGATGAAAGGGGGCTGACTATAATGTTCGACAAGCAAAAGGTAATTGATATATGATTCTTTTCTAAAAGTACATATTATTTACTCTTCGAAATATCTCGTAAAATGCTAATTTCAAAAAGAAATTCAAGGATCTTGAGTTGAAACTGCTGTTATGGAAGGCTGCAAAATGCTACCTCGTACGTGAGTTCGAAGGATACGCCATTGACATTAGAAGGTACAATCCATTGGCGTATGAAGCATTTATGCGGGCTAATCCTAGGAGGTAGTGTCGGGCATTTTTTAATCCTGAGTCGCGTTGCAATGCAGTCCAAAACAATTTATCGGAGAGTTTTAATGGTTCGATCAGAAATGTCCGACTAGGGCCAATAATTGACAAATAGGGGATATGGGCAAAATAAAGAGGTTGTTTGTGAGGGCAATGTGTGGTGGGCCCAAAATCAGATCCGGTCCACTACCCTACAAGTTTCAATAATTTAAAATTTAGCCCCTCACATTTTGTTTTTTCAATCAGGCCCCAATCTCAACCCGTAATTTTCTGTCAGTTTCCATCATTTTTCCGTTGGCAGCAAAAATGCTAAACCCCAATCTCACGCAACCCGACCCGACCTCCGCGATTTTCATCCATTAGCATCATCTCCCCACAAAATTTTGAATCTCTCTCTCTCTCTCTCTCTCTCTCTCGTTTGTTCTCTCTACCGTTCGTCCGTACGTTCATGCCACCGATTTCCTGAATCTCCGATTCATTATTTTCCCGAACGAGAGCTTCTGATCGGAGAGAACCTGACAATGGCGGCGTATAGAGCAGATGATGATTACGATTACCTCTTCAAGGTTGTTTTGATAGGAGATTCCGGCGTTGGAAAATCTAATTTACTCTCTCGATTCACGCGCAACGAGTTCAGCCTCGAATCCAAATCCACCATTGGAGTCGAATTCGCCACCCGAAGCATCCGTGTCGATGATAAGATCGTCAAGGCCCAGATTTGGGACACCGCTGGTCAGGAGAGGTATACCATTTGAAAGATCTCTTCTCGGTTTCGCGTTTTTCCTATGTTCGTGTCCGGATTTTGGCTTTTTAGTTTTCGATTGCAATGGTCATGGAGGAATTGTAGGACCCAAATCGAGATTTCGTCATTTGCTGTTTGCCTTTTTCCCAAAGTTTCCGTTTTTTTAACTTTTGCTTCATAGTACGAGACGTTTCCGAATTAGGTTTGAGGGGTAAACAATTTTTTTCTTTGGATTTGAGTTTTCTGGTGAATCGAGGTCGATGTGTATCAAAAACCAGCTCAATATATGAACTTGCTGATCTTTTTCTCTGTAAAGAATCAAATTCTGGATCTTCAATTTGGCATTTTAAGCTTAATGCAACGATCTCTTCCTGTTTCAATCTTGTCACCATTTGCGTTGAATTTGAAGATACCGAGCGATCACAAGCGCATACTACAGAGGAGCAGTGGGAGCTTTGCTTGTGTATGATGTCACAAGGCATGTAACGTTTGAGAACGTGGAGAGATGGTTGAAGGAGCTTAGAGATCACACGGACTCGAACATCGTGATCATGCTCGTCGGTAACAAGGCAGATCTCCGCCATCTACGAGCCGTCTCCACCGAGGACGCAAAGGCATTTGCAGAAAGAGAGAACACTTTCTTCATGGAGACATCAGCCCTCGAGTCAATGAACGTGGAGAACGCTTTCACGGAGGTGCTTTCTCAAATATACCGTGTGGTGAGCCGGAAAGCGCTGGACATAGGAGATGACCCGGCTGCTCTTCCCAAGGGACAGACCATCAATGTCGGGTCCAAGGACGATGTCTCTGCCATCAAGAAGGTCGGTTGCTGCTCAAGTTGATGTCTGAACCTTTGGAATCTATGTTTCTACAGCTGGGTCGTCTGTCATTTTCTCTGGTAATATCTTTCTGTTTCTTGGACTCTTAGGGTTTTTCTCTTCCCCCCTAAAGATTGATCCATACTCTGGAGTAGGAGGACAACTCATCTTTTCGATTGTTCTTCTTCTACTAAATAGATTCTCCCTTCTGTTGTTCTTTTTTGTTCTCCCCTGTTTTTGGTGTCAAGTTCCTCGAAAACTCTGGATTCTATATATAAATATATTCAGTTCCTGCAATAGTTTCCCCAACTCTTCTTTTATAGCGGATGAATCTGGTCAAATGTTTACCTACGAAGACATTTGGGTTCAACATTCGGGCCTCTTCTGCATTCCGACCACATCCTAAATCTGGAACAATGCCCAACACGATGCTAAGTTGCTAATGATGATGTGGATCTGGAAACTATTTCAAAGAATGGAACAAGAAGGAAGAAGAAGAAGAGGGCATAGAAGAAACATCAAAAGAAAGAGGTCACTAACAGCAACAGAGCAACCAAAAATGTACAAAGAACCAAAGACTCTGTACAATTCTTTCCTAGACACCGAGTCAAGAAAACAAATGTTTTTTACACAAATCACAAATTTACAGATTTAAGTGGCAGCAGAAATACCCGACTTCGTTCTCTTTCTTTCGGTTCTTTCTTATATATATGTGAACTAATAGATAAACCATCCATTGTACCACTTCCTATACCTCATCCTTTTACATGGCAATGGCTTCGGATTTGCAGATGGGGCAAACGTTCTTCACAAACAGCCACTTCTTCAAGCAGTCTGCATGGTACTCGTGCCCGCAATCAAGGGTCCCGATCTTCTCTTGGTTCATGTAGCCTTCCTGTCATTGCCCAATTAAAAAGCAAGAGACTTTTTAGCTCTAAGTTATGTTTGGAGAGTGAATATGAATAGGTTCTTCTCTTCAGATTCTGTCACCTGGCATATTGTGCAAGAATCTGTAGGTGTAGCCTCCTCCAGTTTGATTTGAGCCGATACATAGGTCCTTGTCTTCAGATCTTTGTGAATTTTTTCCTCTGACAAACCAGTTTTCACTGTTCCAATACGCTCACTCAACGCCAGAAGCTCCTGTCACCCATTTTACTATTAACTATCTCTACACAAGCAGAGAATCAAGTATATGCTTATCATAGATACATGCACGGTTATATATCTATGGATATGGTTAAGAAATATCATGAATTCACCTCATAAGACATGTCCTCTATGTCCAAGCGCATGTCTCTATGATGATCGATGTAATTTCCAGCATCGTAGAAATCTCCTACCTCCAACAGCGCAACTTCCTACACATAAACATAACAAAAGATTGGTGAAAGCACAATCCTGGAAACAACAACACTGCAGATGAACCAAAATGCCCAAAAACATTACATCAGCCGGCATGACTCTGAGGTGAGGGAATCCACGTTGTCTGAGACTGAGAGGTGCTTCAGTCCTAAGCCCAGCTGGTTGAACAGGTCTCACATGAGTTGAACCCATCTCTGTATGAACTCTGTATGCAGCCATAGCCATGGGAGGGTACACTGTGGCATTATGGCCTCTCACTCCTTGAATAGGAGACCACAACGATGGGTGATGATTAAAATAGTGATGCCTAGGATTTAGTGGAGAAGGATAAATGAATGCTGCAGGGTTTCTGCTACCAGACTCTCTTGAACCAGAGCCTGAAAAGATCATTTAAAGTGAAGACATTAGATTTGAAACTTGAAAGTCACAAGAATCTAAAGAGAGTCAGGCTAAAATCTGAGAGGATAAGCGATGGTACCAGGCATATAAGGCACAGAAGGAGCCTGGGACCAAGGCAAAGGCGATCCATCAGATCTACCATTACTCATCTGATGCTGGTCGAACCAGACAGACCCTGGCAGTGGGAAAGGCTGACCTGCATAGTTTCCTTGAATAAAGCTGTTCTGACCACGAGAGAGAACAGGATCCATGGTAGCAGCTCCTGTTCTACTCCTACCATTCCACCAAAACTGAGGCAAAGAGAAAGGCACTGTCTCGGTTGTACTTAAAGGAGCTGGTACGCTATTTAAATACTGAGAATTCCCAGGTGTTCCTTCCGCATTCTTCCTTTTATACGGCCCGCTTGTGTGATCCGTAAAGTGGGCATTCCTCTCGTATTCATCGGAAGTTACTCCAACCATGCCATGACTGCTAGAAGATGGCAAATGATTTGGTGGTGCATGGAAAGCCACATAAGGGGGATAAAAATTCAGTGCACTGTGTTGAGGAATCCCATAGAACATCGTGCCGTCGTAGGGCTCTGGCTGAGGATGAGCTTCTAGATTTGGAATATTTCCAGCAGCCGGGATCACACCAGGGATATCAGGTTGAGGAAAGCTGCCTAAAAAGATGCAAGGCTCTGGTTGCACATAGCCTTGAGACTGCTGTTGCATTTCTAAATCAACCATTATATTTCTTTGTCCCATACTGCTTGCGGTGGTAGATAAACCCTGATAGTTGACCAGAAAACATCAACAACGAGTACCATGACGCAACAAATATACGGACAAAAGAAATAACTAGTAAGCCAATTAAGATTACAACCAGACCTGATCTTAAAACTAATGACCACACCAATGGGTACTGTTTCCTCCACCTGTCCATGAACAGGTGAAGGCACACACACCAAAAGGAATACTCGTCGAAGACAGACCTACACATCTATCTGCTCCATTTTTGGAAAAAATTTCAATTTCCAGAGCTAACAACTAATCAAATCACACATAACACGTTTCAGAAACCAAAAAGAGTAGAAAAGAGAGCTTCTTTACACTAGACAGATACAGTTGTTTATTGAAGAACCATCCAACATTCAACAGTAATTTTTCCTTCTTGCCAAATTCGGATAACCGGTGGGGAGGGCACGCCACTAATGACCTGAATTACATCTCGGCCCGATACTGAAACTAATGATAACTAACATGAATGGAACTCTGACCCTTGAATGCTTGTTGGCCAGCACAATCACATGAAAACAGAAGATTCATCAAAAAGCAGACCCGATATGTCATCTCCTAATTCGGAAAAATACGTTCCCAGAGCATTTTAGACATGATCCTACATTACGAAATCCGATAAAACCGTATCCATGGAATACACATTGGTCATACAAGCTCACGGAAGAATGGTAAAGCCTGGAACTTTTCAGAGAGGAACTCAACTTTCTAGCATAAAAAATCAAAGGGAAACCAAAAAAACCCAGGAGTCCTCAATTCTGCAACCTAAAAACAAATAAAAAAAAATTCTTCCGATTTCTTTATACTTTTTCCCAGACCAAGAATTTTCTCAGAAGCCAAACAGTGTTATCTAGAAAACCCATCTCTTCTGTAGCCAAAGAGAAAAGGGAAAATTACGTCAAACCAAAATCAGAGGGAAAACCCTATTCTCAGGAGGCAATATGCAATAGCAATGCAAATAAATTTCTGAAAATACTAACATTAAGATTGGAAAGCTCCCAAATTTCAGCGATTGCGAGACGGATAGAGGCTTGTATTCCGAAAACTCCCTGCAGCAAAAGAAAAAAACAAAACTGAAAACAATTAATAAACTTTTAACAATCTAGAAGATCGAGAGAGATTGAACCCAAATCCTGAGAATCCCATAACAATGCAATTCTTCAGTTACCCACAAAAGAAAAGTTCAAAATCACCGGAAAAAAACCAACAAAAACGAAGAAATTCGAGGAAAAAAGGGACCAGGACAGTGGGAACTGAAAGCTGGAGAATCCGATTACTGCGATGATTAAAAGGGATAAATCACCTGATTATCGAGGCTTAATCAAGAAGAGAGATCCAAGAACCAGAGAAAGGGATGAGAGAGGGGATGAAGAAGAAGGTGATGGGAGGTTTTGTTTTCCTCTTTTCCCCACTTTCTTTTTTATTCGTTTTTTTTCCTCATCTTTTTCTCGATTTATTTTTTTTTTCCCTATTTTGGATTTTTCTTCATAAAAAAAATAAATAAATCCCCTAATTATAGAGCCAAAACGACACCGTATTCTCGGTGGGATCTTATTTTCCGCGTACCTCATTGATCCCCTGAGATTCTTTATGCCCTCTCATTTTAATTTAATCACAGCTCTTATGCTATAATTTTCATATCACTCTAATCACTACAGAAATCCTTATTTAATTAATTAATTAATTAATTAATTAATTATCAACTTTAATTATATAATTTATCTTTTAAAAGCATTGTCAACCATTGAATACGCCTGTTTAATTTTATTATTAGGATATCCGAACTCGAATTCAAATCCGATGGATTACATATTTTAAAATCCAAAGTCGAATTTACTCAAATTACTTAACCCGCGAGATAATTTTGGAATATCCGTACTTGAATCCGACGGATTTTCACTATATTTTAATAAAAAAAATTATAAACGCATAAATTAAAAATATTTATATTTAGAATAACTACATCATAAAATGATAGCTTTTATATAGATAAATATAAAATTAACTAGATAATTAATAGATATATTTATAATTTTCTAATAATTTAAATATATAATAGTTATTTTGTATTATTGAGATAACAATAATTATTCGATCTAAAAATATGAATCCAAACTTAAATTTCGGATTTTAGATATTTTAAAATCCAATCTCTATCTCATCGCAAAAGATTGATATTAGATTTTTATATACACAACATTAGAATTGGGATGGATACCAAAATTAAGGGTAATTTTGCCAATAACTACTAATAACCGAATCATATATATCGATATAGATATGTCCCCATGTGCTTTGTATGGCTGAACCTGCATGTTACCTAATTATGCCCAATAAATTATTTAAAAATTTCCGGTTAACTAAAAGAAAAATATTATAGCAAATTAAAAATGAACCGACCCTATCTAATACTAACTTTTGTCAAACCCGAAATTAAAATATAATATCATATGATTATGAAAACAATTAAATAATAAATAAAGTCTTTTATCTCGTATGGACATAACATAATTTGATTTAAATTAATTTCGTATTTATTAATTCTCTAATTTTTTTATAATACAAAAATTTAACATATTTTCAATTCAACTATATATACCACAAAATCGGAAGAATATGGGTGAATATCTTCTTAAATAGAATTTCGAATCTAAAATAAAAAAATATTTTTACCTCATCTTGGTTAAATCATCCAATCTTGAATTTTTTTTATATATTATAATTTATATATTAGTTTATTATAGATATAAATATTCATCTTATTCGGATTCTATTTTTATAAATTGGTATTTAACTTGTGATCAAACTAATGGAAAATGAATTCTATCTGTATTTATATAGAATGCTGATTTTTTTTAATCGATCTTGACTATACAAAGTTAATCCATATATAGGAGTGGAAAAAATTAATATATAATTAAATTTTTATGAGAATGATTAAGCTTTATTAAGCAAGAAAATGGAAACTAGGCAATTTTGGGCTTCATAAGCAATAATATTGAAAAAAACCGATTCGTCCGATCCTAACTATATGTATAATAGTATGATTAGGAACTTTAAATGATAAATTAATCCGTCAATGATGCAAAGGATCATCATCATGATCATGATCATGATCATCATCATCATATTTTTATAAAGGTAAGGTACATGAAACAAATTCGGAGTAAGTTGAGATTTATAAAATGTAGAAGAATAATATGCATATTTTATGTAGATTTATTCAAATTAAGTATAAAGAGATGTGATGGTTGTTTATATATCTATTTTTCATTATAAGATATCAATTGTTTATAACACTACCTATGATGATCTACCCATTTTCTTAATTTAATCGCATTACCCTTTTTTTAATAGTCTGTCTGGTTATTTTTATTTCGAATCAAATCAAATTATAATAATTTAATTAATTCGACATATACATTATGAACAAATGATGTAATTAATAAAATTAGAATATTGAGTTGAATATAATTAATTCGACATATTCATTATGAACAAAAAATGTACAAACGGGACAGAGAAAACGGCGTCGTTTTAGATGCGTTTAGGTCTAAATCGTTTCTGAGCGGCTTCGAGTCTGAGTTTTTTTCTCTCTGTCGGGGCTTGTCCGTACGTCCGGCGCGAACTGACGAAGAAGATGATTTCTGGTCAGAAGAGGAAGGAGAAGCAGAAGATAAACCCTAAACCCTTGCAGCTAAACCCTAACTGGGCTCTGCTTCAACAAGTTAGTCAATCCTATCTCTTGTTTCTTCTTTCCTTCCAGCTAGGGATTCTGTTCCGCCATTGACTTTGTTAGCTTCTGTTGTTTCTTCAGAAGTTAAAATCCGATGTATATGGCAAGGAAGCTCGAAAAAAACCCTCGAATGGTGAAATCCCAGGAAAACCCAGTTCCTTATTAGGTGATCTTCCAGTGAAAAATTCGAGCTTTTGGCTCTTCCTCTTCGTTAGCTCGTTGAAGTTGAGATTTGTTTTTTTTTCTATCGGTCTTAATTTTCAAATGGATTTTCCAGGGAAACGTAAGGAGAGACCCGATTCTGAGTCCGATGTTCCGAAGGTTAATCCACTAATTCCAGTTAATGACGATTTCAGGTTAGTGCTGTTCTGTTCTTTGAGTTCTCGGACACTGCAGGTCAATGTGTTTTGTTTTCTTGCAATTTGCATGTTAATCTCCTTTGGTTTACATGTTAATTTTCTTTTTCATAAATAGCGGTTTTTTTTTTCTGTTTATAACTGTTGATTGTTAGAGTATGAGTTAGATTCTTGTTGCTTAAACATGGTTTTGAGTCATCATGAGCTTTCACATGGATGGAAGATTGCTCCTACATGTTCAAGTTCCGGGCTTTAATCCTTTGTTTGATAATGAATCATGTTCGAATTCCGAAACAATGGATATTTTGCTTTTGATGATTACATAAGAACTTAAAAAAAAATCATTATCCCTAGTGTAAAAACCTGGTAATGCTGATCAATGAGTCTCTAGGGGAATAGAAAGGTTTGATCTTTTCGCTGTTGCTCCGAGCATTATGTAAATTGAGTTTATCAACCTTCCGGCAGTTTGACAGATGCAGTGGCTATGGACTGCGAAATGGTTGGTATCAGTCAAGGAAACAAAAGTGCTCTCGGACGAGTTACCTTGGTATGAATCAGTTTGTCAATTTTGATCCTTTTTTTTTATCTGGTTTTATTTTTTCAATAAAAATTGGTTTAGTTTTTTAGGATCTTGATGACGAATTTTGCGTTTCGGTTTCATCTTTTGGCCGTCATTCATCTTTCGAGATACTTTAAGCTGGTTCTGGTCCCTTGGACAAAGAGATATGTCCTTTGACCATGGCTGTCCTTGATCTTTATATCTCTTCTATGTTATCGGTAGGTAAACAAATGGGGAAATGTTCTGTATGATGAATTTGTCCGACCAGTGGAACGTGTTGTTGACTTCCGTACGCATATTAGCGGGATTCGACCTCGAGATTTGAGAAAAGGTTGGATTTTTCTTTCAAAACTTCTTCCTTTTCAGGCTGATTTACTGATGTACTTGATGGTTTTTCATGATGTACTTCTTTCATAGCTTATCATCTTGTGAATTGACTTCGATATTTCTTGTTTCACCTTTCCATGTTGTCAGCTAAAGATTTCCGGGTTGTGCAGAAGAAAGTAGCAGAATTGATCAAGGGAAGGATTCTCGTGGGACATGCCTTGCACAATGATCTTAAGGTCTTTCGGTCTTGCAAAATGGTCCTCTTCCTATTTAGGGGGCTTCATTGGACTCTGGTTTAATTTAATTTTACAGTGTTACGATTCATTACAAAATCCGGTTTCAACTTTCACACGATTAGACTTTGTAACAGGTTCTGCTTCTGACTCACCCTAAAAAGGACATACGGGACACTTCGGATTATCAGCCCTTTCTCAAGTACTACTATTTTAGCCCTGCTTATGAGTTTGGTTCTTCTACAGGTTCAAACTTTAACCAAGTTCTAATCAACCCAGAATTTTTTTTCCCCGAGCAGGGGAAAGACAAGAAAGTCTCTGAAACACCTTGCAGCCGAGTTTCTTGAAGTCGAGATTCAAAACGGGGAGCACTGCCCAGTGAGTATACAATATGATGGAATCTTTACCATCTTTTGTCTTCC
>NW_010965216.1:1486973-1508957 GCF_000463585.1 Tarenaya hassleriana
CTTCCGATCTGCAACTCCGTGACAACTTACGGGTAAGAAACTCTTCAATGGCACAGGTCGATGATGCACGGGCGGCAATGTTGCTTTACCAGAAGAACAGGAGAGAGTGGGAGAGAAGTGTGAAGGATCAAATACGGATTAAGCAGAAGCAAAAGAAGCGTAAGCCAAAGAAAAAAGTGAAAGAAGCCAATGCTTCTGACACCAACCACAAGCTAAATGGTTAGAAACAGTTCTTGGCGAGAATCTAGTTGGATAGAACAACTATGGAGTTATACCCTTCTTGGCAAGTTTCAAGTTGGAGACTCTATGTTGATCAGTTTTGGAATGATTTTGTTAATTGTTCTTTATACTGATTATCGATTTGTATTGAGCTACAATTCAACTGTATCATGCTATTGTCCCTTTTCTTGTCCATTCTTGATAGGAATATATACGGAAAGTGGAACGATTTCTTTTTGGATTATTGTTGCTGATCTTCTATTGAGCTGCCTGGAACCCTACTGATAGTGTTTCATATCGATTTCTGGGTTGTTTATGATGTGGGTGTGCATCTACAGATCTCTCGAAAGTTACAAACAGGGAAAAGGAAATCTCGAGGGAAGCGGATGGACAAGCTTGATACCCTTTTCAGCCGCCCATTCTGCCATCTAGTCGTAAACCTGGATCTGGTTCTTGCACTCTACTTTGATGGATTCTTGAGCGTATGCTGTGTGTTTTTGCAGGACGTGATGCAATTTGCAGGACGTGAACCGTTAGTGGGGAAGTATCGTATTGTGACATGAAGCATTTTCTTGATAAGTCTCGGAGCTTGATGGGAAGTGGCCATTTGCCTGATTCGTCATGATGATAGAACTTGAATCTTGCTCATTCCTGCAGTTCATCACAGCAGCCGCTCTCATATATTACTTTCCGAGCTAACTTTTTTCGTATTCATTGGCTAACCGATATTTCCCTCTGTGTTCTTATTACAGCTCTTACAGAACCAAAAGACATCGGGTTCGCTATGCATTGTTTATTTGTAATGCAGATGGATGGATCGATGAAAAACACCTTTGAAAAGCTCAAAAGGGGTGTGGTTGATCCTTCATGGGGCTAGATGACACTGAAAACCCGTTGTTATGTGTATGTGCATTGTGATTTTGAGGGAATTGGATTCTTCCTGTGTAGATAATTTAGTATTATCATCTTCAACATTGAGGCAATGCATCATCGTTTTGGATTCCATGATATTCCTTCGTATTCATACCCGGCTCGATATCCAAATTTTATAGTGTACCGGTCTTGATCTGAATACCCGTGGGAGTAGCAAAGGTTCGGGTATTGACGGGTATCTGGTCGAGGGGGATATATCTAAAGTACTCTTTGACTACTTTACGTACTTCTGTCAATACCCTCTAACATCAAAATTTAAAAAAAAAGTGTTACACAGTTTAAAAGACATTTAGACTCTTATAAAAATCTAAAAAGACAAAAAAATATTTTTCACAATTTAAAAAATTGAAAAAACAAAAATGTGGTTATTTCTCTTTCCTAAACTCACGATGCATCTCTCTTCTATCTCTGAAAATCTTTCTATCTCCTACCTCTTGCTATATGTTCTTTCTCTCTCTTCCGAAATCGTTGAATCTTTACCCAAAATTTGGAAAAGTCGAATCTCTCGCTATCTATTAAACTCTTCTGCGATTCAAATAAGAAGTGACGTCGCAAACGAAAAAAAGACTTCTACATCAGCCCAATACTCATCTTCATCGACATCTTCGAACGAGATCGAGAACCGAAGACAAATTAATGAGTTAAACGATCATCGGGTAGATTACTTCTTTTTTTATCAAGTTTGCTAGATTTTAAAAAAAATTTATGTTGACTTTAAGTGCTGACATGAGGATTTGATGGATAGAAATTTAGGGTTATGTTTTTGAATTTTTTTAGATTTCAAAATAAAATATTGGGATTGAAGTCAAATAATCGATTGTGATGTGAAATGGTTAAAATCGAGTTGATTTGAGTCACATGGATGTATGGATCGATATTTGGATGATGAATAATATGTTAATTTGGATCACACTCATATAGGGGATAGAGTTCAATGTAATTTATGTCACATAATTGTATGGTCACAAGGTGAAAAAGTCACATGTCACAGGCTGATTTAAGTTATGTGGTAACAGGTTACAGAGTGATTTAGGTGGCATCGTCACAGGTCACATGATCGGTTTAGTCACATGGTCACAGGTCACAAGTGACATGGTTACAGTTCACAGGACAGTAGGTCACATGGTCACATGTGACTTGGTTACATGGTCTTAGGTCACTTGGTCACAAGTTTCACGGTGACTTGGTAACATATGATCACATGGTACTATGTTAATTTGGTCACATGTAGGGGTGTAAAACGGGCTGGCTCGGCCCAGCCCAGCCCAGCCCGTTACGATCTCAAATTTTTTTAGCCCAACCCAGCCCAGTCCGTTTTTTATCGAGCCAAAAAATGTTCGGCCCGGCCCAACTCGCTGTGGCTCGTGAGCCGGCCGAGCCGGCTCGTGAGCCAGATAATTTTAAAAAAAAGAAATGCAATTAAAATTTTTCTAATCACAATGTTATAGATTATAATAGATTAAATGATACAAAATAAAATAACGGCATAGGAACCAACCAAACATAACTCGATACAATGGTCAGGTTCCATACATTTGACATACAAAAAACAACTATATAATATGATACACAAAAAATAACTATATATTTTGATACACAAAAAAACAACTAGATATACTCTGATACACAAAAAACAACCTTGTTGAAGGCAAAGCTAGTCAGAGTCTCACTTAATTCATCTCCCACCACCTTGATTTACATTATCTTCATCATCTTGACTAGCATTTTCAACGTCAACATCTACAACAATAAATATATGCAAGTTAATAGTTACATTTTAAAAACCAATAATGAAAAGTATAAATGTAAAACTTCACCTGCTCCACGTGCACTGAATCCTTTTAGCCAAGATCGAACACAAATCAACGCTTGTACATTTAAAGAAAGAAGTCGACTTCTATATTTGTTTAAAATCCGAGAGCCAAGACTGAAAGATGATTCCGAAGCTACTGTAGTTATAGGAATGCTTAGAATGTCGCATGCCATCTGTGCTACATCGGGAAAACGATGTATGTGATCTCTCCAGTACTTCAATACATCTATATCTGGATAATCCACCATTCTCATCCTTTCTTCCTCCAAGTACTTGTCTAACTGAGATTTTCCTCTACCCCTTTGAGCTTCGGGTTCATCGTACTCATAGAAATCCTGAATTTTTAGAAATTTGAAAACCTAAAAAATAGTGAATATAAAACTATAATTAAAAGATAGTGAATATAAAACTACCTCAAGTAAACTGATGTTTTTTCCATTATCCCTCGTAGAAGACATATGTTGAGATGATTCTGCATTTTCCAAGTTGGTGCCAAAGGACATGGAGGAGTTGAGTTGATATTCTTTGAAGAGCATATATAACTTACTTTTCAGAAGATTCAACTTTTCCTCAGCACTGTCTGCATCAAGATCAGTCAAACAACGGTTCAAGAATTGAAGTTTCATCCTTGGATCAACAATGGCACCCATAGCAAGTATAACACTGTAATGTTCCCAATATTTGTTGAATTTTTCTTGCATACTACGAGTCATCGTTCTGATATGATCATCGCTGCTTCTCGCATTCATCCTCAACAATTTCTTGATCCTGAAAAGTTGTCCAAAATAATGATTTGACGTCGAATAACTTGAACCAGACATCAAGTTAGTGATATTGTAAAACGGCTTCAATAGCTCGCATATTCTTTCCGCTCTACTCCATTCCTCACTCGACGGGCAATGCTTGTAACCTTTATCAACCACTCTCAATCTATTAAAAGTGCGTTGATATTGAGTGCCTTTTCAAGCATTAGAAATGTAGAGTTCCATCGGGTAGAAACATCCAAAGACAATACAACTCCACTAGCACTATCACCTTCCATACATAACTCAAAAGCATTCATCCTTCCTCTTGAAGCTTTCACATATTTGACGCTATCTCTAATCTTGGATATACCATCACCAAGCGTCTTCAGACCTTCTTGCACAATAAGATTAAGAATATGTGCATAACATCTTATATGGAAGAATTCACCATCACACAATAAGTTGTCATCTAAACAAAGCCTCTCTTTGAGAATCTCTTGGCAAGAGTCATTAGCCGAAGCATTGTCTAAAGTAATGGTAAAAACTTTCTTCTCAATCCCCCACTCCTTCAAAAATTCATGAATCTTAATAGCTAAGGCTTCACCGATGTGTGGATGTGGCATGTCAATAAAAGACAATATCTTGCTACTCAAATTCCAATTTTCATCCACGTAATGTGCTGTCAAACAGATATATCCTTCCCCATTGATGCTCGTCCAACAATCAGAAGTTAAAGATACCCTACAGGGAAGTCGTTCTAACTCATCTTTCATCTTCTCTTTACTCTTCAAGTAAAACTCATAAACCCGAGCAGCAATAGTATTTCTACAACAAAACTTGAACTCCGGATTCAGATAATAAATCCAATCTCTTAGATCTTCATATTCAACAAAAGCAAATGGGAGATCATGAGAGATGATGCGTCTAGTCAACTTTTCATCCGCAATTTGTTGATCAAACTTCTTGGTTATCTTCATATGTCCCTCGGCATCTCTAAACATATTCCTAACATCCTTTATCAATGGCTTATGCAGACATATATGCTTCAAATGCCTTTTCAAAGTTGAAGTCCCATGTGCATTAGGTCTCTGAGCGTATGGTTTCTGACAGTGATTGCACTCAACATGGGTGAAACTAATTCTAGTAAAATGGTCCCATACCTCAGATGTTAACCTTTTCCGTTTTTTTTAGAAGTTTCTTTGTCTTGAGTGACACACTCAACTGCAATATTTGTACCTTGTCCATCAGTATTCATCAAATCCACTGGTTCAGATGAATTCATCTGCAAGACATAGAGAGACATGAGCATTGACTATTGGCCCAAAATATCAAACACACGTGATTTAGATATCTCTTTCGAGCACTTGGTGCTATATATTATACTCATTAAATATAAATATAGAACAAAACCAAGATAAATTCCATTAAAAAATCGAAGAAGAACAAAACCTACAATACAAAAATCTGTTCGAACGAAATTGAGATCTATGCAAAAAAAATAAAAACCCAATGAAAAATGAAGAAGAACCACTGGATCGGATTGAGTATGTTCGGTGAAAGAGAGAGAACCTACTGTACCTTACGCGAGAGTTGTTAATAGTCGAAATCGTCGGTGAATCTGTGTCCGTGATTGATAGGAAATCAGTAGGGAGATCGAAATCAGTAGGGAGATAAGAGAAAAGGAGACAAAGATGATGTTGTTGTCGAAAGAAATCTCTGAGAAGAAGAGAGCTGGAGACCGTCCGAAGAAAAGAGGTGAGAGTCATCGAGCGAAACAATCCCAAAAAAGAAAAGACCATGGAAAGTTGAAACTAAAAAGAAACCCTAATTTTTTTAGTCCAGCTCACGGGCCAGCTCGCGAGCTGACCGAGCTGGATCGTTTGGGCTCGGGCTTAAAACGAGCTGGCTCGTGTGACCCAGTTTTTTTTGGGCTCCCTTTTTCTTGGCCCAGCTCGGTAAAAAATGGGCCGGGTTACGAGCTGGCTCGCGGGCTCTGGCTCATTTTACACCCCTAGTCACATGGTACCATGTTACACGGTCACATGAGAGTTTATCCTATTTGGTCACATGGTCACATGTCACAAGTTACACAATCACATATATCATGTCACTCGGTCACACGGTACCATGTTCATTTGGTCACACATTACCATGTTCACTCGGTCACATGGTACCATGTTCACTCGGTCACATAGTACCATGTTCACTCGGTCACATGGTACCATGTTCACTCGGTCACATGGTACCATGTCACTCGGTCACATGGTACCATATCACACGGTCATATGGTGACATGATCCAGAATGCTGACATATTTTTTTTGTAGCACATTGAAGAGATAATATATGAAGTGCTCCAAGTTTATAACTGCCAATAAGGTGGCGAAAAAATTCCACTTGGGTATGCAAAAACAACATTAAAGTGGATTTCAATGAGAAGGTGCTCCAAATTTATGATTTTCAATCGAGAGTAAAGGAAAAATGTGGAAAAGGAAGTTCAGAAGTTAAGTCATCTCATTTCCACGGTTTGTCTCCTTGCAACCGCCATATTTGTCAATGGAAGTGTTGAGAAGTAGAATAAAAAACTTATTTATGTTATGAACTTATTTTTTTTGTTATGACCTTTTGTTTGTTTATTATAAATCTACAGAATTTTATGTTATGATATTATGTTTTATGTTTATTTTATATCTGAACATATGAGATGAAAAATATTGGAAGGTAAAAGTTTTAGATTGAAAAATTTTGGAGGAAAAAAAATTTGGGTTAAAAAATATTGGATGCTAAAAAATATGGGTTAAAAATATTGGGTCCCACCAAAATCAGGGAAGAATTGTCAACCGTAACTTTTTTGTACACTTGGATTACACTGGGCCCCACCAGAAATATTACTGTTCAAATGGGACCCACAATATTTCAGTCACAGTTGGTCACAAGGGTCGATTTAGTGGATTCTTTCAAATGAATCGATCGGATTGTCATCACATCTTCCATATGCATCATTTTGAACTATATTTAACTATAATAATTGAGTTATTCGAATTTTGTGTGCAAAAGTAGTTCTCACAAATGTGATACATTAGTGTTCATAGTCTTTTATGAAGAATTTTGACAATTTTGGTCTTTTTACATTACAAACTCGTTTTAATGTTTTGTAATTTTGTCATCAACATAATATTTGTGTTCTTTATACCTTATAATAATAGACCAAAGCTTGAAAAGTACGTTTCCACATGTATTTACCTTTATCACTTGGTCACAGGTCACATCCGGTCACAATGGTCACATAGTGTAAAATTGCACATTGGTCACATTGGTCACATGGGACCCAACCACTACTTATATGAGATAAATTATTTACTGTTTTTTAATATGTAGAATGGAACCAAAGTATTATAATATATTATTTTAATACATTATTATACAAAGGTCTTAATGTTTTAGTGTACAGATATAATATAACATTATTATACAATTTATATTTCTTTATTCATTCAAAATTAGGGTTTCTCTCAAACTTTGTTGATGTTGATATTCCTGTTGCGACATGGATCCGCTTTCGGACTTCACTAGGACCCGAAAAGCGGTTTTGTTTAAGTCTTCCACTTTTTCGTTTGTCTTCCAATTTCTTTGTACCCCTCATATCTTTACTTGATTCTGATACGGGTTTGTAACTATGCAAGAGATTGTGTTTTCTTACACTCCAACATTTCGAATTTAAAATCAATGTCGTACGCAACTTTCAATTACAGCCGGATCTAGTAACTTCCAACACTCTTTGGTTTTTCATCACATTTCCTTCTCATTCATATTCTCCATTCTTATTCACTATCCATTTACCATCATACAAAAAATATACAATTGTCGATCTCTCATCTCGTCCGTCTATAATAGTTATAGAAAATATAAATACAAAATGCATATCAATTCGACTATTTTGGACACAGTGACCATGTGACCATATGAATATAGTATCATGTGACCATTATTACCATTCCTCACTATTCTTGACTATGTGATCATATGAACATAGTACCATGTGATAATTATTACCATTCGACCATTTAATTTAAACTCATGTGACCATTATTATCAATCCGACTATTATGGAGATCATGTGATCGTGTGACCATGTGAACCTAGTACCATGTGACCATGTGAACATGGTACCATGTGACCATGTGAATCTGGTACCATCCAAATCAGATCTATGACAATAACATACAACAAATGACAAAACTTCACAAACATCACCAAGTAGAAGAAAAGAAGTGGAAAAAACATCATTCTTTATCAAAATAACACCCACAACCATCAATGTGTATGAAAAACAATAAGATTTTCGCAATTGATTATTTATTTCCAACTCTTCACTAATTTTTCACTGATTTTGTTTTGATTTCGAGCGATTTTGATGAAAAAAACAGAAGAGAGAGAACGTGTAGGAGAGAGAGTGGCCAAATTCGATGAGAGAGAGTGATAGGAGAGAGAAACTCAAAAAAAGAGGAGAGAGATACCGAAAAGAAGGGGAGAGAGAAAAACCCTACATTTTAGGATTTTTTATATAATATAATATATTAAGGATATTTTAGTCATTATCTATTGAAGAAGGTATAATAGAAGTTGAAATTTTTTTTAGGAGAAGGGTATGAGTGGATGTTGATTTAGCACATTGAAGGTATAATAGAAGTTGTCCCTGGCCGAAGAGATGGAAGGGTGACGTTGAGAGGCGAGGGATCTGGATAACAAGTAACTGAGATCACTCATAGATAGTTTTTGGATTTTGGAATTTAATTTTAAATTTTTGTTTTATTTGTAAATTAAAAAAAAATTGGAGTTTTAAGTATTTAGTTGATTTTTTTTATTAAATTAGTTTTTTAAGTTTAAAAAAATGTTGAATTTATAAAATTTTGATTGTGGGGTTTTTTTATAGTTTTTAAAAAATCCAAAAACTTTTTACATTTAACTCCGAAGCGGAGCTAGTCCGTGTCAAAATCCAATCACAAATCCACAAAGAAAATCTCTCTCTCTAAGGCCCGGTCCAGGGAGAGAGTGCAAAAGACCCAGAGAACGTCATATGTATGAAAGAAATTTCTGTTGCTCTGGTCCGAGAATCCTTTTGTATCTGACTTGGGTTTCCGTTTCCCGGCCATTATTTTCCCGGAAATTTTGAATAGCAAAAGTTTTTCCGTCTCTATTTTTTCTCTCCATCACCATCTTCTTCTTCTTCACTGAAGCAGGAGGGTAAACGCACCGCACCATGGGTCGGCCTCCCAGTAATGGCGGTCCCGCGTTTCGATTCACTCAGACGGAGGTGATATTCTCTTACAATCTGATGTGTTTTGGTCCTACCTTGTTGGAATTACGGACTGGGTCGGTTCGATTTCTAGGTTTGGTCCGCGTCGTAGTGTTTTGGGTTCTGATTTTTTACCCTCCATCGGACCAGTTTGATTGAAATTCCCACAATGAGTCGCCTCTTGGATGTAAAACCGAGCCAAAGCGGAGAATAACTTGTGAAGGTTTCGATTTCGACGGCTGTTTTCTTCCCACAATGATGCACTTGGTTTGCTTGATGATTTGCTAGTTGTTTGAGGGAATCTTTGGTTTAGGGTTTCATCTTTCCTCTCTCGGATTGAAGGGTTTATTGGACATGGAATTTCACTAAACCCATGGTATTTTCCCCAGAAAAAACGACGAATTTGGGTTCTATTCAGCGTAGAACTTCAAGTGGGTCTTAAACTATCTTAAATCCAAGGTTAAAAGTCCATCAAATTCCTATACCCAAAACCCGATTTTCAAGTCTTCTGTGGTTGTTTTGGTAGTTTCTTTCAGGAATTTATCCCATGGTTTTGTCTCCTAATCATATTAGTTTCTTATTTGCCTTGGTTGTGTTCTTCTAAGTGAACTCTTTCTGATGTTGTCATAATCATCGAACATGTGGTAAGGTAGCGGAGATGGAAGCGATTTTGCAAGAGCATAATGCGGCAATGCCAGCTCGGAATCTTCTCGAAGCTCTTGCCGATAAGTTCAGGCATGTGATGTTTCCTGGCCTGTGATCTTAACTTTCTCTTTTGTCAAGAATCATCTACTGTTTACGTATTTGTTCATCTGTTTTTGTAGCGAGTCAGCTGATCGGAAAGGGAAAATCGTTGTACAGTTCAAGCAAGTAATGGGTTTTCTCCTATTTCGGTTCATATCCCTTTTTTAATCGGAACAAGTTTTACTTGATGCGAGTTCTGTCTGTGTTCCAACATAGGTCTGGAACTGGTTCCAGAACAGACGATATGCCCTGAGAGCGAGGGGGAATAAACCTCCGGGGAAACTGAATGTATCTTCTATGCCGGTTGATGGCCAAACGAGGAATGTGCTTCAACCTATCCCTGTTCCTAAGTTCAGCCAGGCTCCTGCAAATGTACCTTCTCCTTCGGGTAAATTTAGTCGTCTCTCTTTTATGTTCTGTATTTGTCTTAAAATCTATATTGTTTTTGCTACTAGTATGGCCGAAATCTTCGGTTATATTTTGGGTTTTGGTTTACGAAAAACCTTGCTTCTTAACTTTTTTTTTTTCTCTTGTTAGCTTAAACCGCAAGTGGAATGGAGTACTTATGTCTGTCTATGTTTTGTCCTTGTTTGTTCTTTGTGCTGAAACCTGTCTTTTCTTTGTTATCGAATTCAGTTCCTGCCGTTACAAGGGGCGGCTCTGAGAACTCGTACTTGGAATTTGAAGCTAAATCAGCCAGGGACGGTGCATGGTAATTACTCCCTTACATCGTAATTACGGTCTGATTGCATGAACATTTTCTTCGATTTCGTTTCATCCAAGCTCTTGCTCTCTTACTCACTCACAGGTATGATGTGCAAGCTTTTCTAGCTCATAGAAACCTCGAGACTGGTGACCCGGTAGTTTCATATGAAACCCTGATGATGTTTGAGAGGGACTTCTGTCTCGTAATTACTCTCATCCTTTTGTCGGGTACTCCAGGAAGTGCAGGTTCGGTTTTCGGGTTTTGGAGTAGAGGAGGATGAGTGGGTGAATGTTAAGAAACATGTAAGGCAGAGATCACTCCCATGTGAGGCATCGGAATGTGTTGCAGTTCTTCCCGGAGACCTCATACTCTGTTTTCAGGTACTGAAATTTCTTCCCCGAATCACCAGATCATGAAAAATGGTCTCTTTTCTTGCTCGCTCTTGACGCATACGTATTTTTTGATACTGTGTACGCGTCTGTTTTCAGGAAGGTAAAGATCAAGCTCTGTACTTTGACGCCATTGTTCTCGACGCACAGAGAAGGAGACATGATGTACGAGGTTGTCGGTGTAGGTTTTTGGTTCGGTACAGCCATGACCAATCCGAGGTTGGAAACTTCATTTCTTTCTGAACGTCTTCCTTCTCGCCCTACCCTCGTGATTTCACGAGCACGCATACACAAAAACACGTCTCACCTGTTTGCCGATTTCCGCTTTTTTTTTTTTGTTTTGCCAGCAGGAAATCGTGCCATTGAGGAAGATTTGCAGGCGGCCAGAGACAGATTACAGGCTGCAGCAACTCCACACTGCTCCAAACGACTCGTCTAACTCGAACCAACGCCACAAACCCCCTCCAGAAACCACAACAAAATCCTCCGGCTTGGACCTCATCGGGTCAGTTTCCTCTGCACCCAACTCCAGTGGTGCGGCTATAACCACTGCAGCCGCTGATTCGGTTCAACCTAGCTCTAGTTCGGCTCCAATTTCGGCTGGGCCGGTTGAGGATGTGCAACTCTAGCTCCTACTGAACCGCCACTGTCACATCGGTTGAGGATGTGCAACTCTAGCTCCTACTGAACCGCCACTGTCACATTCTGTATTGAGCATTTAACTCGGAGCATATGTTCTATATCTGTCATTGTACGGAATGTCTGAATACACCTAACCGTATCAGGCCCATGTTATTTTTGGAAGTATTCCGGTTTCCCGGTTCGGTATTCCATCTATATGCATCAGCACTGTGAATTTGATTGAATTTTCTCAACCCAGCTTAAACCGGAGAATCTCATTTGGTATACGTAAGAATTCTGGGTTTTGGTTTGGTTTGATAAATTGCGTAAAATTAGCTCGTTTTTGGGTCATATAGTTGTAAACCGGTTTGGTACGGAGCAGACCGGTAAACCAACCGTTGCTCCATGAATAGAAGGAAGTACAATCTGGCCGCTCTGCGGATGCAAACAAGGCCACGTCCCTTTTTTTTGTATGAAAGACCTAAAATAGAGAAGAAATAAAAGCAGAATTTGCAATAACGAAGACGGATCGGATCGGGACGTCGGAAAAATGCGAGTCTTGAGGTCATCGCGCGGCGGTTCCGGTGCCGGCGTCGTTTTCCGGGCGCTGAGGATGAGTTCTCTTCGCGGCATCTTCACCGGCAGGTGCCGCGGGCGCTGAGGATGAGTTCTCTTCGCGGCATCTTCACCGGCAGTTGCCGAGCCGTGATGTTGCCGCGCTTCGGCGGTCCGGAGGTTCTGGAGCTCCGGGAGAATGTTCCGGTGCCGAATCTTAAGCCCAACGAGGTTCTTGTTCGCGCGCGAGCTGTCTCCATCAATCCTCTTGATTGCAGAGTGAGAGATTCCTCTTCTTGTCCCACTTTCGATTTCATTTGTTCTTCGATAGAATCGGGTATCTTCTTGACTCAGGAATTAGAATTGGCATGATCTTGTTTCAATTGCTGGGGTTTTGCTCAGATTCTGGATAGTTGTCAGTGTGTAGAATTTTTGTTCACCCAGAAAATGTCTGAAACTTGAAGAACTTAGTTTGTACATCCGATTTCACAACCCCTCAATCAAGTAGGGATATTTACCATTGATGATCATATTCAGACCTTTGCAGCAAAATGTTTTCTAGGTACTGCACAATGGAAGTAGTGAAACTATGATTTGAATTTTGTGCTTATACTGAATCGGTGTTGGGATATCAAATGTTATTTGATCTTAGATGCGAGCTGGCTATGGCCGTTCTGTGTTCGAACCACATCTACCCATTATATTAGGTCGCGATATCAGCGGTGAAGTTGCATCAGTTGGCAGTTCGGTAAAGTCGTTTAGAGTTGGCCAAGAAGTTTTTGGTGCATTGCACCCTACGGCGCTTAGGGGTACATATACTGACTATGGGATTCTTTCAGAAGATGAACTCACAGAAAAACCATCATCAGTTTCTCACGTTGTAAGATGAACTAACCCTTTTATAATACTAAAGATTTATGATTACCGGGCTCATGTTTTTCTTTCGTTTGTGTAACCATTTGGTTGTCTATCGCTTTTTTAGGAAGCAAGTGCTATCCCTTTCGCAGCACTGACTGCTTGGCGTGCTTTGAAGAGTAATGCTCGTGTAACTGAAGGGTATGATTCTGCATCAGAATACATATACTAGTAAACCCTTTGTGTTCACAGTTGCTTCTTGTTATGTACTCAACTGCTGTTTTTGTCTTGAAACTTTCTTTTGCAGACAAAGGGTATTAGTTATAGGAGGAGGAGGGGCTGTGGGTTTAGCCGCGATTCAGCTCATGGTGGCAGCTGGTTGCCATGTCACGGCTTCTTGTGGGGGTCAGAGTAAAGAGAAAATACTGGCCACTGGTGCTGAGCAAGCTGTTGACTACACAACTGAGGTAGCATCTAAAATC
Organism: Tarenaya hassleriana; assembly: GCF_000463585.1. NCBI lineage: Eukaryota > Viridiplantae > Streptophyta > Magnoliopsida > Brassicales > Cleomaceae > Tarenaya > Tarenaya hassleriana. The sequence continues at coordinate 1,500,332 of NW_010965216.1, forward strand.
GTGTATTCATCTGCTCATCCGTCCATGGAAACTCTCATTACAGCCAGACCGTGATGATCTGGTGACAACTCTGGAACTGTTTTCATGTAAAGGACATAGAGTTGGCGATAAAGGGAAAGTTCGATGCTGTCCTGGACACTATTGGTGTGCCCGAAACAGAAAGAATTGGCATAAACTTCTTGAGGAAGGGCGGAAACTATATGACACTTCAGGTATATATCACTTTCTTTGGTTGATCGATTCCTTTTTCGTGTTTTTTGAACCTCGTTTATTGTCTTGGATTGGTGCTTTAATAGTAATTGTTTTCTCCTGTGCAAAAGGGTGAGACTGCTTCATTGACAGATAAGTACGGACTTGTGATTGGACTTCCTCTTGCTACTTCGCTCTACACGAAGAAAAAGATGCAATACCGTTATTCCCATGGAATAGGTATGATATAATTCCCGCTATATGATGCATGCTCCACTTATGTTTCATTAGATTTATCTTATATAATCGAACACCGAATATTCCGAGCATGGTTCATTTCATGTGTGAGGAAACATGAAAGAGGCGGGTTAATGAAGTGATAAGGAATCATCTAAAATTCATTCCATTCCAAATGTATCAATATTTAAGCAAATATGTGAAGTGGTAAGATTAAAGGTAAGAGAGGAGGAACTCTAGGTTTATGTTTTTATGTAATAGAATTAAAATCTAGGGGTAAAGCCATACATTAACTACTCCTTGGATACCTGCGGATAATTACTCGTCTTATACATTAATACCCAAACCCGAATTTTGGATTTTCCTAAAAATAATACCCGATATAATCTCATAGTGTTCGGGTACCCAAATTTCGGAGGTTTTTCTGTCCCACCTCTAGTTAAGTCTACATTCTTCAACTTGACTATTTGAGTTTAGAACCTGTTAATTGTGATGAACACAGACTATTGGTGGACGTACATGAGGGTCGACGCTGAAGGTCTGGCTGAGATCCGTCGGTTGGTTGGAACCGGGAAACTGAAAATACCGGTGGAGAAAACTTTTCCGATCACGGAAGTGATAGCGGCTCACGAGGCGAAGGAGAAGAAGAAGATTACGGGTAAAGTTGTTCTAGAGCTCTGAACTTGATGGTAAACGGAACAATAAATCCTTTTATTAGAATTACCTTTGCAATATGGAGTTTGTGTAAATGATCTTTAACAGGCTTTAGATACACTGCATGAACTGAAGAGTTTCTTCCGTAGGGGAAAACAAAGGGTTACTCTTTTCTTGTGGTGGGTAAATCATAAATGCAGTAATGCGGATTTTGTGAAAATTGTTATATGCTGTAACTTTGTATGTGATAGTTGTTTAAAGTAAAAAAAAAAGATAGTAAGGTATAGGATATTATATTTTTTTAGATAATCAGATGTTTTGAGTCAAAATCTAGACTAATTTTGGGATCCGAAGATAGCCATGTGATTAAAATATATGCTTTTTTTCTCAACTTGAGATTCGAATTCGGGACGAGATAAATGATTTGTTTTGTGTTTCCATTTTATGGGATGAGCTGTCTAAACTTAGAAATATGATATTATATTTACAAAGGTAAAATATAAAAGCAATTGATTTATAATATGAAATAAAAAAAGATTAAAAAATGAAATATAATAGGACATTCTAGATAATTTTTTAGAATATTCTCGTTAATTATCTCATATAGCAAGTAAAACTTAAATTACTCTCTAAATAACATCAATCCAATAAATTAATTTCTAATTTTAAAAGTAATTCGGTAAATGTCATTTTTATTTATTTTGCCTGAAGATAGTGATGTCAAGGACATAAATGGCCTCTATAGTTAGAATTTTAAACTTCATCATATAACATCCTGTAACAAAAAAAAAAAATACAATTGTCATTGTAAACTGTAGTAAGTTTCAATAAAAAAAAATATATGTTTTTACATCATCCTATCATGTGGATATTATTGGAGACACAAAAGCCATGATCCCATTTGCATTATCTATTCACAGTGTGTGTATATATATACACACACATTATGGGACAATTAGGTTTAATAATTTTAAGATTTGATATGAAACCAACTAATCCAAAAGTGTGGGGGCAAAGTCAGCTCACAGACACATACACATGATCTCACATTAAAGTATAATCTAATGGCTGTGAATAAAACACATATCTTATTAATGTGGCATTGATGATAGGTATCAATCTCACTAATGAAACAAAACACAAAAAAGCCTCATGTGTAATTAGAGATATCATATGATTTGACATTATATGTGTAATTAATTAGTCTCTCTCTCTCTCGAATTAATTATGATTAAATTAATTAATGTAGACAAAAAAAAAAGTATAATTAAGAGAGTCCCAAGCGTCATTAAAAGCAGAACATGCAAAATGTTAATGAGTTGTTTTGTCTGGTTTTGGTCTTCCATTTAATAAGTCAGTCTGCCACGTCACCACCCACCCTCAACGTTGACTCACACGCGTTTTCATGCGCGTGTTGTTCACTGCGTTCTTCATACCTTAACCAGGGATGTGAGAGGAGTCCCGTTGGTGGGCGGATTCGTGAATTAATCCATAATTTTTTTGAGTTGGATTTAGAATATTTGAGTAAAAAACGGTCAAACAAACCAGTTCGTCATGGGTCAGATTTGTGGTGAGCCAATTCGACAAGTATACGGTTGGTTCGCAAAACAAAAAAAAAAATTCTAATTTTTTTAAAATTTTATATATTTTTAAATATTTTTATTAGATATTTAATTTGTTTTGTTTAAAATTTTAAATTTTTTTATTATATTTTAAATATTTTAAATATTTTTTAATATTTTTTAAAATTATATATTTGGTTCGTGAGTCGACTCGTTTGGCTCATGTGTTAAGGTGATTTGGACTATAATGGTTTATTTTTGGCTTGTTAAAAAACGGATTGGATTGGATTGAGTTAAAATATTTCTAAATCAAAATAAGCCAGAACGGATCCCTAACCTTAAAACAATACATTTTTTTTTACCGTATTTTTATTATACAGACAATCATCCATCCATGAATAAATTTTGATTCTTTAAGTGTATTCATTCTTCAAGAAAAAAACTTGTAATAAACTATTTGAATAAATAGTATTTTAGAGAATATATTTTGTTATCAATTGTAAATTTTTTAGATAATTTTTTTAAAAAATTACAATTTTATCGTAAAAATAACTAATTACAATAGAGTACTAATTAATAAAGATATATATATTTTTTTATATTTTTTATTGTGAAAACATTTAAAATATCATTTATTTCGAAACCGAAAAAATATAATTTTACTTTTTAAAGAAATCTTATATATTTAAATTAGTGTATTTCGATACAATGAATTTAATAAATAATATTTGTGTGACTGCACATTATGTTGATGAGAATTGGAAGCTGAATAGTAAGATACTGTCGTTTTGTACATTAGTCCCCCCTCACACAGGAACAGAGATATCTAAGAAGATTTTTGGTTGTTTGAAAGATTGGGGAATAGAGAAAAAGATTTTTTCTCTCACGTTGGATAATGCTTCAGCCAACGATAGTATGCAAGACATCTTGAAACACCAACTTTCTTTGCAAAATAGTTTATTGTGCGAAGGTGAATTCTTTCACATCAGATGTTGTGCACATATCTTGAATATCATAGTGCAAGCTGGTTTGAAGGTGATTAGTGATGCTCTAGACAAGATTAGAGAAAGTGTGAAATATGTTAGAGCGTCAGAGGCAAGGATGAAAGCGTTTGATGAATGTGTGGAGCAAGTTGGTGGAAATATTAGAGCTTCTTTGTGTATGGATGTGGCAACACGTTGGAATTCTACTCATATGATGCTTGTAAGTGCTCTCAATCATCGATATGCTTTTAGTAGCCTTGCTTTGATTGATAGAAATTACAAGTTCTGTCCAACAAATGAAGAGTGGATCAGGGGAGAAAAAATACGTGACTTCTTGAAGCCGTTTGATGATATTACAACGATGATATCTGGTTCAAAGTATCCGACTTCTAACTTGTATTTCATGAAAGTTTGGAAGATTGAAATGCTTTTGAAAGAGTATGTAGGAGGTGAAGACGAGCTTCTTAAAAGCATGGCTGAAAGAATGAAGGTGAAATTCGATAAATATTGGGAAGAATATAGTATCATTCTTGTCATAGGATCTGTGCTTGATCCGAGGATGAAGTTGGAAGCATTGAAATTCTTTTATGATCAACTTGACGAGGAAAGTAGTCAATCAAAGGTGGATAAAGTGAAGAGTAAGATGTATTTAATCTTTGAAGAATACAAAAAAAGATTTGGGATATCGACTTCTAAGAGTTTATCTATTTCACAAGATAACAGTTCAAAGGAGGATAAACAAGGTTCGACTCAATTTGATGTAAGTTCTCTTTTTCTTTTTAAATTTGTGTTTCTTATTTTGTTATTAGATTTTTTTCTATTGTAATGTTTTCAATTTTTTTATATGATTTAGGAATTAAGTGGATGGAAAACCAAGGCTTCTTTAGACGATGGATTAAAAACGGATTTGGATAAATATCTAAAGGATCCTACTATAGATTTACATCGATATAAAGATATGGATATCTTGGAGTTTTGGAAGATCAATGAAGCACAATATGGTACTGCATTGGCTTTTATGGCATCTGACATTCTCAGTATTCCTATCACTACCGTTGCTTCAGAGTCGTCTTTTAGCGCTGGTTCTCGTGTTTTAAACAAATACATAAGTCGCCTTTTACCTACAAATGTCCAAGCTCTCCTTTGCACTCGTTCTTGGTTATTTGGTTTCGAAGAATATGGTAAAGTCTATATTTTTGTTATCCATTTTGTTTAGTTGTTTATATTTCTAAGTGTAAGTGTTTAACTTATATTTGTTTCTTTAATTGTCGTATTGTGTAGATTCTAGAAGTGGTATTGACGGCACTCTATCAACCTCATTGTCACCTATGGTCATCTTGCCGGAGGTGGTGTCGGAGAATTGATCAATCAACTAAATTTTTCAGCTTTATTTGTTTTCCGAACTAATACTTTGTTATTATTGGTTTTAAAAATATTTTTGAACTAAATACTTAATTGTTATTGGTTTTAAAATATTTTTGTTGAATGTTTCACATTGTTATTATTATTATGATTATTATTATTATTATCGTCATAGAAAAATATTTTTATTTAATAAAAAAGCCCGAAACCCGGCCCGAACCCGCCCGAAACCCTGTAGGGCCGGGCTCCGGGCCACCAATCATAGACCCGGAAAATAAATGGGCGGGCCGGCCCGGCCCGAAAATATCTAGGCCCGAATCGAACCCGGCCCGAGCCCGGCCCGACCCGCCCCTTTTACACCCCTAATAAATATCACTAATAAATTATAAACAATGTGTGTTTGTGTATTGTACCTCTAATTAAATTAATTATCAGAGTAAGAGTCATTAAAAGCATAAACATGGATTAGTGTTAAAATTGAGTTGTTCTGTCTCTGGTCGTAGTCATGGTCGTGGTCAAACACCCCTTGACTCTGCCACGTCACCCATCCTTTTATAACGTTCCATATGCAGGATCCACGCGCTGCCTCATGCGCGTGTTTGTCACGCCCTCTTCGGGTCTTTGTTTTGTTTTTATCTATAAGGCGTTTTGATTGTACATTTGGATCGCACTTAATAACAAGTTTCCTGCTCTTTATACTCCCTCCATTTTTTAATAAATGTGTTGGATTAATGAGAATATATATAACTTTTTTTTATAATTTTTTTTAAAAACTGTAATAAAATCTAAAACAATATTTATTTAGAAATGGAGGGAGTGTTTCTTTAATTAAAAACATATCATCTTGTAGGGAGAATAATATTGAGTACATTTCTTATGTTTGGATTGGTGGGTGGATGTTATAGAGAATATGAAAGACTTTGTTTTATTTCATTATCTAAATAAACTTAGAAATATGTCAAGTGTGAGTCCAAGTAATTCATAAAATAAATAAAAAAAAATAAATTGCAATATTATTAAGCTGTGAGAGAAGGGCTCATTTCAGAGCAGAGGCTGCGCTCTCGAGGTCCAACGTCTTCATTCAGTGCGCAAAAAACGACACGACGTGCCATTCGTTTCATAAGTACCAAAAAAAAACACAGAATAAGAAATTTATTTTTGTTTTTAAGCAATATATATAATATAAAGAATCATTAATCCTATCCCTCGGTTTAGGGTCACGTGCGACCTTTTGGATGCTTTTATGGTTTCACTCTTATTAAAAAGATATCTCTTTAGGCTTTTTTATTTTATTTTCTCATGTAATTTATAATATTGCGTGACTTGGATTTTATAAAAAAATAAAGCAAATATTATTTTACTAAATTATATGAATAAAAAATAACCAAATATTAAAATTTATATATATATATATATATGAAAATTTAAGAAAAGAGATTTGAAAAAATATCCAAAGTTTACTTTCACCTTGTATAAAAATAGATACGATACGCGCACACAGATGCATGTGTGGGTGTGTATTTTTGGGAAAGCAAGAGAACCGGTGCGCACATGTTTGTACACAGACGTACAATTATCGCCTTTCACTTCATCTCGCCTGTGGCCCCCACTTCCTTCCAATTGCCTATTTATCTCCACGTCACCATCATTTTAAATTATATATCTCACTAACTAAAATCATATTTATTATCCAATTAGTATATTATTTTTTATTTCGTGATTGTTGAGATCTTTAAACAGAACGGTCGATGTAACAAGAAAAAAATAGAAATATTTATGTTTTGAAGATATAGTGGCAGTTTGGGTATTGTTTGTTGATAAGATGGGCATTATCGTCATTTCACCCAGACTTTTAAATCCCCTCAAGGACAAACGCAACAGCAACAACAGAGCTTCACAAATCTCTCCCATGGCTAAACTCACTCTGTAAAAGAAAAAAAAAAACCCCCGAAGGTAAAGGAATCTTACCGAAGAAGTTAACAATGGCGGAGGCGGAGAGACCCCATCGATCTTCAAGCCTTAACAGCAGCAACAACAACACCACCACTGACCTCTTTATCTGCTTCACCTCTCGCCTCTCTTCTTCTTCCTCCATGAGACTCTCTTCCAAGTCCATCCTCAGCCCCGCTCGCTCCGCCTCCCTCACATCCTCCATCAGTCGTCGCCTCCGCAGTAGCGGTAGCTTGAAGAGAGGAGTTCTAGCCTCGCCGATGTTCGGCGCCAGTGGCCGGAAGAGATCTGGATCTGGCTACGACAACAATCCCGAGCCGTCGTCTCCGAAGGTGACGTGCATCGGTCAGGTTAGAGTTAAGACGAGGAAGCATGTGAAGAAGAAGATGAGAGCGAGATCTAGGAGGAAAGGTGAGACGAGCTTCCGGAGATCCTCGGAACAGAACGACGGCGCCGGAGGATGCCGCTTCGACGCGAGCGAGAACCGGTGGGTGCATTTTCCGGTGACGATCTGCGAGTCTCTCAGGGCGTTCGGTTCCGACTTCAACTGCTTCTCCTCCTGCAGATCCTCGTGTACGGACGACGGCCACCGCAGGGATCGAGACGGAAGGCGGCCAATGAACGACGGATGTGGCGGCGGAAGCTCCTGCGGCGCGGTGTTCACTCGGTGGTTCGTGGCGGTGGAAGAGACGGGAGGGAAGAGAAGGGAGATAGAACTTGTTGTAGGCGGAGAAGACGAAGTGGAGCACAACGAACGGCGGAGGAGTCGCCGGAGGCACGTGTTCGAGGGGCTCGACTTCAGTGAGTTAGATGTGAAGACGGAGAAGAAAGAGAAAGGAGAAGATGCCGGTCGGATCGGCATCTGCGCTCCGCCGACGAACGCATTGCTGCTGATGCGGTGCAGATCCGATCCAGTGAAGGTGGCGGCGCTCGCGAGCAGAGTCCGAGAAACGCAAATGTCTCTGAACGACGGCGCGGAAGCGGAAGAAGATGACAATGGTGCAGCAGTAGATGAAGTTGACGAGAGAAGAAGGATTGAGCTGGAAATGGAAGACAAGAAGCGAATCGAGATTTGCGAGAAATGGATTTCCGGCAAGATGATTCCGGAGATTGAAATCGTAGAAGAAGCAGAATCCACACTGGTCTCACGAGGGGAGGAAGAAGCAAAAGTCATGGAAGATTCGGTCGATGAAGGGCAAGAGTCAAAAGCCCTAGAAGACTCGTGTGAGGACGAAATGGAAGCAACGTTCATGAGAAACATCGAAGATGATATCATGAACGCGTTAGAAGAAGACGAACAGCCGCCGGTGAATACAGATTTGACGGCGGCGGCAGAGGGAAAGAAGGAAGAGAGGGAAGAAGAAGACAAAGACATTGTTGCTTCTGGAACTCAAAACGAAGAAAGATCTGAATCCGAAGACCCAGACAACCCGGATAGACCGGAACTCGACCCGAATCCGGCTCCGCAGAAGAGAGGAAATCCACCGGAGGCGACGGAGAAGGAAACGACGCCGTACAAGGTGTTACCGGATTGTCTGCTTCTGATGATGTGTGAACCGAAGTTATCAATGGAAGTTTCAAAGGAGACTTGGGTTTGCAGTACGGATTTCGTCAGAGGGTTGCCGGAGCGACCGCCGGTGAAGAAATCCAACGGCGGAGGGGGAAGAGACGAACCCAAGAAGCGAACCG
>NW_010965216.1:1509009-1512067 GCF_000463585.1 Tarenaya hassleriana
CCAAAGAGGCGACCCGCCCCCGCCGCCGAGTCCCTTACGTCTTCTCGCCGGCGCTCTACCGATAAACCCGTAGTGAACCCGGTGCTGTTGCAGCCACCGCGGTCGTCCTGCTCGTACCCGGCGGCTCCTCCGGCGATTGTATCGGCGGTGAAGGCGACGGCGGAGGAGCATAAATTCGCCGGAGCTTCTAACAAGGCGTACGAGCCGCCGGTTCTTCCACGGTGCAAGTCGGAGCCGAGGAGATCAGCGTCAAAGCTTGCGCCGGAGGCTTGTTTCTGGAAGAATCGGAAGCTCGAGCCTCATCCTCCGGCCACCGTAGGAGTCGGCGCGGCCGGAGTAGGGTTCTAGAACCGAAATTTAAAAAAAATCTGAGGTGAAATGGTAATTTTCAATTTAATGCATATCCTTGTTTGTAAATTTTGTTTTCATGGTTACTTCTTCTTCTAGGGTTTGCCATAATTCTTTTTTTGGAATTTTCTGCATTGTTTTCTTGATCTGGTTTATTGTCGAATTTTGTCTGTCAGTCGAATGTCCTTTTCTTTTTTCTGTAGAATAGCAATAATAAAAGGATAATCGCGTTTAGTACTCGACCAAAATGCAATAAATAAACGGTCCACGTTTTCGAAATTAGATGAGAGGATAGTGTGATCCAAATGTTGTTTATACTTTGCCTCTATTTTAATATATTCTATTTCTTGATCTGCTCCAAGTCTGCCGACCAAACTCGAATTTTGAATGTTAGATTGTCGCCGTTCTCGAACCTGTAACCCTCCATGAATAGACGAATAACCCATTTCTGAATGCCTAACTCCAAAACACCATGACCATTTCGTTCGGATTATATTCAGATTTGATTATTTCAATCTATAGAAATCTATAACCATATTAAATTCAATTATGTTTTGGTCCGAATTCAATTTTTTTATTTATAAAAATACCCATTTTAAAAAATCAATTCAACCGGATTTATTTTTTTCCGTTTTAAAAAAATTATAATCATGTGGTTCAAAGACTACTTATTATTAACCAAATTGGCCATCCCTAGATACAACCGATCATTGCTACAAGAAAATAGAGACAAGTTTGTCAATACAAAACGAATAATGTGGAATCAAAATCCATGAGTAAACATACCAAGATTTCACAAGCTAAATAAATCACCAGGACTACTTTTGGTCTTGGCTGTTGCTATTGACCTCACTGTTATCTGGCTCCGCCGAGCCTTCTTCTTTGGGCTCCATGGCTTCGCCGTCATCTCCCATGGAGTTGAAAGCGAGTTGACCCGAGTATAGGAACAGTCCGACCGCATTCACCCCGAAAACAAATGTCGCAAGATAGCACAACCCGTTGATGATCGTCCTGCACAAATCCAAAATCCCGCCTTTTAACGTTTAGGCGGCGAGAAATAGCGAGAGAATTTACTCGAAAGAATGAGCAGAGGTACCGTAACATGCTCTCACGTACCTTACGGTTATTGTGATTTGCCTAACCTGCGGGACATAAACCACAAAAGGCTGCTTAGAAAGATTCGAGTTTCGGGTAACCCACCGATTGTTGTCCCGACGAATTACCCACTTATCTATGGTTGAATTTGGATTCTGGTATCCTAAGATTATGAGGATGGATGCAGATCTAAACCCTAGGATGGTTTAATGAAGCTTTAATTTCCAGTTTTTGAGCCCGAGTGCCCGAAAGAAAAGATAGCGGGGCCCGACCGATGCATTTAGGAAGCATGATTTTCAAGTAATGGTGTGATAACAGAAAACATGAAATAGACTCGGCCCGCAACGGTTCTTGATGACACCAATAAAAAGATCTAAAGAAACATGTCGGCAAAAACCTAGTGGAGAGATTTGGACAACAGTTGGTTTTTTCACATCAACAAAAACAAGATGACATCTGCAGACCAATGGCAGGTATTCTGCTGTCTGGAATCAAGACAACATATTTTCAGACTAGAGAGCAATCACACCAAAAGTGGGAACAAAACCGAACTAGATATACACGAAAAGCTTTTTCTGATCAGTTTTCTTGTTTCGAGTTCTAATATTTACCCGTGAATTCAATTCAGAACGAACAAAACGAGGTTCAAAAACTGATTCAGCCTCAACCCAAGAAAGGATATGATATCATACATATCCTTTCTTGATTGGTATCATATCCAAGAACGACCAAAGAGAGGTTCATAAGCCGATTCAGCCTCAACCCAAGAAGGGTTTGATCAATTCTCATCTATCACTCACTTTCCCACCACAGCTACTCAATTGGGTATGACACAAATCAAGAAAAACGCCGATTACTTAGGCAAGAACCTACCTATTTGTAAGAGGAAGCTTCCAAAGATTAAGCATATTATATGACTAATTCTCCAGACTGTGTTCCAGTGAGAGGAGGGAAACAAACCGAGTAATTATCGGAGATAGTTTGGCGATTCAGGGCGGCTTCTATGGTGGTAGCAAACTTGTAGAGAATGAGAGCTATAACACCAGCTGCAATGGCGCCCAGAAAAGCCTGAGCTGCTGACGGAGGCGACTTCTTCGCTTCAATTGGAGCTGACCCCATCGTTTTCAATCTCTCCATTGCTTCTTCCTTCACTGTTTTCTGCGCCCCAGAAGACCTGAATTTCTACAATTCAATACCAGATTTCACTTTTCCTCACTGATTCGTCCGGAATTCAAAGAGGATTACATAAACGCAGATGATTCAAATCGAAATCCGGAGTTCCTAATCATGCAAACCATATCAATCAGAGTCCTAGTTCACCAAATTCCCCAGTTCCATCATAACAGAATTAGGGCCTATCGAGAGGCGGAAGAGCATTTACCAGCTCTTTAGCCCGTTTAGCTCGCCGACGAAGCGAGCGGAAGAGGAAGATGGAGATGGAGCCGGTGAGGAGGACGCTAGTGGCGACCTGGAGAGGAGTGGGGTTATCAGTGGTGGCGAAAATGGAGTTGGAGGACGAAAACGGCGACGAAGACGGCGGTGGGAGCTCTATCGGACCGTCTTCCTCCTCCGCCGCATCGGAGATTTCTCCGACCGGGTCGGGTCGGGTCCGGGG
>NW_010965216.1:1512188-1514842 GCF_000463585.1 Tarenaya hassleriana
GGGCCGGGAAAGAGCGGAAGGCGATGAGACGGAGAGAGAAGACGGAGTCCGCCGGAGAGGGAGAAGATGGCTCCGGCGAATGTGGGGAAGAGGGAAAACAGAGGAGGAGAAGGAGAAGAGACGGTGGTGGGTCTGCAACACCAACATTTTCTCCGACGAAGATTCTATGAATCCACCATTAACGTCCTTCACTTACTCCGACCAAAATATCATCCAAAGACGAAACCTCCGTCTCATGAAGAGGATCCGGAGATCTTTTTTTTTTCCAGGGAACAGAGAGGTCCCATGATATTTTGATTTTTTTTAATTCTTGTTTCGTTACGATTATTTGAAAAAAAAAACCGTTAGTTTTTTTTTTATATCGAATATTAGTTTGATCCGTTTCGGATTCAATTTTATGAAAGAAATTTGAGATTATTTTTTTTATCCAATTCACTTCGCATTTAAAATATTATAATCATTCAATTTTTTACATCATAATTATATATAAAAACTAAATTGAGCAGTTTATTAACTAAATTGATCGCCGTTATCTAAAAATTTTATTAAGACCCAATTATTATTTGGGCATTCTTTAGACCAATTTTATTGGGCCTATCAAGCCCAATTACTCGAAGATTTCTGTTCTGAATTCATTATCAAATTAATCTCTATCATATATATATATATATATATATATATATATATGTTTTGGGTCGTCACTAATCGATTACACTATTTCGTTTGGTATCAACAGTTGTTTGGTTTTATATAACTCTCTGTTTATATGGATTTGTACCATTATTATGATGATTAAATGCAAACATATTCTGTGTTAGCTTAATAAAATACAACATTCCCAAAAGAGAGAAAAACACCTTACAAATACCATTATTCAAACATTTTATTTCAATTCATATCATTCCGGATTCCGGTTCGATTATATTCAGATTCGAATATTTCAATTATAGAAAAATTATAAATATTTGTTTTTTTATAGAAAATTCGGTTTGATTATTTTTTGTTTCTTTTCACTTTGGATTTCAAATAAATTAACGATTTTTTCAGGTTTTTTAAACGGTTTAGTTTCGGGGTTTTACATGAGATTCGATTCGGTTATATATGTTATTCGATTCATTCAATTCGAGTATGTTAAGAACCAAAATTGCTACCCTACTTCTAATCTTGGCAACCCATGATGGGATTTTAACATATAATCATCATTTTCATTTTTATTAAATTATTTTCCTTTCATTCCCCCTTCATCAGCATCAACCCTTCTCACAAATAAAAAAAATCAGAACAATATGATCACATAAACAGAAGAACCTCATGATTCCAGTAAAAGATTAAAGAAGATAAAAAAGAACAAAGAATGTGTACTGTACGGTGTCGATCATGTTAATGAGAAGCCTTCAGCACTCTTGCCTGACATTGCTCGCAACGGCTCGAGCCCAGAACTTTATCTGAGCCTTCATGTCTCTCCTCGAATCCTTCGGAACCCTCGCCGGAATCGGTGGCCCGGAGGCGGCGGCGGCGGCGCACCTCCCTCTCCCTCCGGCGGAGCTCTTCCCCTTCGTCGTCATCCTTTCTTCTTGATCTTTCTGTTTCGATTCAGAGTCTGAGTCTGTCCTGTTCGATCCCATCCCCAATCTCTGGATCTCTTCTGTTTCGAGGTTGCTTACTGTTTTACGTAATGTCTTGTAATAACTCTGGTCTCTTCCCGTGATGGGTTCTTGAATGCATTCTTCCGATCGGTCTGTGCCTTGGAATGGCCGAAACCTGCAACCGGGTATTCAATATAATGGACTCAACATATACATATAGTGTGAAATATACAACGGATTTTCACGATTTGAAATGTCAGAAAAAAAAAAAGAGTTTTTTTTAATGTTTTTTATTACCTTTGAGAGGTTTTGACTCGGAGGTGTCAACTCGGCGGAACTCGCCAGAGCCTCACGGATCAAGAATCCCAATCTTGCGTCGCTTTCTTGATCTTGAAACTCCTCCTCCGCTTCGTCTCTTCCTATGTAACTCGGCAACGTCTGAGTTCTCTGCAAACTCCCACCTGTCTGAGAAGACGACCAGACACTTCTGCTGTCTCTGTTCCTTCTAGAACCTTCCCTCCCCTTGTCTTGAACCGACGGTTGCTTCTTCAGCAAGTAACTAGACCCGGGTCTCGGATCTTGAACCCTAAACTTCTCTGACAGCTGTCTTGTCAGCTTCCCGATCCTCTTCGCCGCCTCGCCTCTTCCTTCCCGATCCAGAGGAAGAGACGGTGCCCGGATCAGGACACGACCTGTAGAAGCTTCTAGACACTTGTCTGACGCTGAATTTATCGTCTTCTGGATAGGTTTCGGTTTCGAAGAAGCGGAAGAAGAGGAAGAAGAAGAAGAAGGGAAAGGATCAGAGTGACAATACCTAAGGACCCTAGATCTTCTGTTGAGCATGTTATCAAAGAACCAACACTCTTCGAGAAGATCATCTATGGCTTCGACTTGTCCTTCAGCAAGATCTTGTTCAGCAGTTGATGAGTTCATCTTTAGATCCATGGATTTTTCAGACAAAGATATTAACAAAAGGGAAAGTGGATAAGTATCAGAAAGACAGAAGCTGTTTGCAAGTTCTTGAACAGAGATGGGTTTGGGGTTTGGTCATATCTGGTTTTTTTTTTT
>NW_010965216.1:1515041-1549726 GCF_000463585.1 Tarenaya hassleriana
TTTTTGTTTTTTTTTTTTTTTTTTTTTTTTTTTGTTCTTTGGTTTCGCATGCGCTGTATTTGAAGCATAGATTCTGGAGACTTATTAGGAGGCTCCCATGTGGCTTGCCTTTCCACACATCAATTTTTTTAATATTATATATATATATATATATATAATATATATATATATATCACAATATATCAATATATATTTTAATATATATATTTACGTTTTGTATGGAGAGAAAACATTTCGGTTTCTGCAGAAGGAGATATTGCAACTTTATGTCGATTTAAGAATTTGTCTCTTTTTTTCTCCATGATTGATAACTATCTTGTGGCTAAATATGGATATAAAGTTTATAATATAATTGTGAAAATGACTTAAATGTCATTAGATTTTTCTTTTTCTTTTTCCTCATGGATATGATAAATTTGTATGAACCGATTTTGTTTTATCTTGTATGGCTATCTTTTTTTCTATTGACATATTTTTGTTTTCTTACATATTAATTTCACTAATCTTGTTTTTTTTTCTTCAAAATCTATAATACGAATTGGTTTAAACATTTTTCATATTTATTAGTCATTTTAGTAATATATTTTCTCTGATAATTAAACATCAATTTTCAATCATTTTTATTACAGAAAGTGGTAAAAGGACAGAAGTAATTGAATATGTTTTTACTCACAGCAAATTCGGAAAAAAAAAAACACATTTACATAATTAGATTACAGAAACCATATAAATTGTAAATTGAGGTGGGTCCAGGTGGGTGATTTGGCTAAAATAAAATATATAAAAAAAATGAATAATTCTGGCAACAACTAAGATCAGAACATAGGGTTTCAACAAAGCTCTGATTGCAAATAAGGGCAAACATAATAATAATAATAATAACAATAATAACAATAATAATCTGTCATGAGTCATGACAGTCCACTGTCCATGTGATTTATTTCCCTATTCTTTCTCTAACATTAACACTACACCTCCCTTATTTATTTTATTATATAGTTCACTGCCTCTTTGTTTATTATTCTCCATCACCTGTACCTGACAGCTAATACTTTTAGTAACCCTAATAAATACAAATGCTGTATAATATATATATGTATATGTATATATAGGCTAATCAGTGCACATGCGTTAAATCTCGAGTGTCGAACCAATATTATACACTCTTAATCATTTGTGATTAATATATAATTAATGAAAATTGTATCCTATATCCCTCCCCTCCTTCAAGAGCCGCAGTGTCATTATGCATATGACAAGTGGCCCCCAATCGTAATTTTGTTGTCCGAGATGCTAATTCCATCGCAACATCTTTTAACTTCATATTTGTTAATCATATTATAATTTCGATTATTTATCTATAATAAATGTGTTGGATTAAAGTGGCTTTAGTAAACGATGCAAGTACCATGGTTAAAGAGTTTTGCATTACGAGAAAGTGAGAAAATTTATTAATAATAATAATAATAATAATAATAAATAGAATAAACTTTTGCAACTATACGTTATGAATATGAGATATTATTATTCACGAAACATAATCTTATTCGTGTTTCAAAATAAAAACAAGTGATACGTTTCTTTGCACTTGAGAAATAAGATCTTTCAACTCCTCGGTGAACGTGTCTTGGAGAATGTTTCGTGATTAGTCCAACTTCTACATCATTATGCTTTGAACATTTGCATATCATATGATTGTTAGACATATATATATATATATAATGGAGAACGAAATAAATATGTTTTTCGCTGTAAGAAAATTTATTGTATTATTATTATTATATTATAGTAGATATCCCTATATGTATATATATGGGATGCCCAATAAGTTGTGGTCTTGGGCTTGTTTGACCCATTTGAAACTTGCAATCTTGGAGAATAATGACATATAAAATCGTCCAAAACTGAAAACAAAAGAAAGGAAAAACCATACATTTGGTGTGTGTAAACCTTAAGAAAAATAGGACATCTGATCTGAAAATGGCCCGGATTCTAAAATTTAGAATCCAAATCACTTTCTAAATTGTTAAATAAATTCCTCAATTTGATCAATTTGTACAAAATATATATACTAAGTCGATGATGTCATCAATCATAAACAGCATCAATTTATGGTGTATTTCCGTGACATAAATTGAGGTATTTATTTAACAATTTGTAAATTGATGCATTTACGTGAGATCATCTTTAGACAGACCTTCCTATAAGAGACGAGACCGCTGTCTGCTGTTACCATTCCCATCTCTTTGCAAAAAAAAAAAAAAAAAAAAAAAACTCAGTTTGAGTTAAAAGTACCCTGGATTCAGATTTTGTTCCATCGCTTGCTTCATAATGGTTCTGTTAAAAAAACAAATTGGTGGGGATTTCCATGGAGAATCTGAGAAAAGCAAACAGAATAGAGACAGTGATGGAACAAAGACAGGTGAATATATATATACCAGCTGCGTACCTGATGAACAACCCCACCAAGTTGAGGGAAACGTCTTCATTCCATCATCTGGAATGAACTATTGGTCTTGGACGTCCAGGAGGCAAAAGTTCAATCTTCAATGGTGCTGACGGGAGGGTAACAAGAAAACATAGCATATCCCTACAAGGGCCGGTCAATGTCGCCAGACAGATTCACCGACGAATACTCCCTATCGGGTAAGAACACACCATAGAGCAAGAAAAATGCCGACAAAACTCTGCTTTTTCATACCTCTTTGCTGGAAGTATCAGGTGTAAGAACAAATCACTGGCATGCCCAGATGATTTGACCAACAAAAGATTAAACTAATCAACGAAAATGCTTCATCCTATTCCTAGTTACTAATGATTCTATGAGAGAGCAAAGGCAGAAATTATCATATCTACAGTGGCTAGTACGGTCTTTTTCAGTATCTATAGGAACCAATATTCCATCTCTGAAAAGGAATACTGGATCAAACCAAGATTTCGGACTCTCAGAGGTATTTGCTTCATCTATGCTCCCTTCGGCAGAGTGGCAGCAACATTCCACAGCAGTGACGACATCGCTTGGTTTGCAAGGGCATGCTTTCCTTTCAGGGCATCCACCATTTTCATATTCAACCTTTGCATCCTCTCTAGTTCCAATGTTCTTCGCGAGCATAAATTTCCTAACTGCTGCAGTAAGCTCCACAGATAGTGAAGCAACCGCATCATGTAAACACTCCGTAGTAACACAATCCCTTCCCAAACCCAATTCCTGAGTGACTAGTTTAAACATCAAATCTTGGAGGAGGGAGAAACAGCGAGAGCAGCAACGATATAAGCACACCAAACTAGTGTCACCTTCAGGACCCGACCTTGCACTTGAAGGCAAGTTGAGATCTTCAACTTGGTTTACATGTTCAGGATTGTTGTTTACAGATTTTAAGCAATTAATTCCATCAGTAGCTTCACAGCACTCTGAAAGCTTAGAATTGCTTGAGTCAGCTGCATTGTGAGAATTTTTCTGGACAAGAGAGTTCGATTTGAGAGTTCCAATAGGATCATACTGGGAATTAGCTTTTCCCTCAGGAGCTGCGGCAATTCCTGTAGTTTCCATGTCACATGACCCGTGATGATTTCCGTTCTGTTCATGGTCAGATGCAGGGCAGTTAAGATCAAGGAGAACAGCTTGCCGACTGGAGCTCACTCCTGATTCTGCAACAGCCTTCCCAAGACTAGTAACCATGTCACCATTTCCGTTATTCAGATTTGAGCCATCAGTACCGTAGGTTGCAAAATTTCCAGCATTTTCGAATCCGTATGGTTCAGGATTTTTTCCAGTATGACCATCGATTGTCTCAACGAGACGCTGCAACTGACGATTATCAGTAGGATTGTTAGACTCTACAGGGGAAACAAAGAGAACACTCTCTGTTGCTGAACATTCTTTTATACCCGTAACTCCACTTGGATCCAAATTACCGATGTTGTTGCTTTGATTTGGATGATCAATGTTCTGAGTACTTCCATTAGAATTTTCTTCTAACCTTTTTGAACAAGGACAGCTACGACAAGATACTCCTTCCTCGGCTTGCTCATTCTGCCCTGATGGATTGCCCACCGCAGGAGGCACTGGATTTGTCAATTCTGTTTGTACAGACTCGAAACTGAAAATGAATGGATTAGTGTTAGATATGTACAGGCTAAACTGAAAACGAATAGAACGGAGAAAAACCCACATGTACCTTCTCATCATATATGCCCAACTATTAATTACATCCTCCAGGTAAGCCACTTGAGACAAAATTCGAACATAACGATTTCTATCTTTCCCAGAATTAACTTTTTCATTTATCCGCCCAACTAAGAGCTCGAACACCTTTCGCACGTCAAAAGAGACTTCCCTCAGTGACTTGTAAGTTCCTCTGTATGCAGACAAGCCAACAGCAATAAGGCCTCGGACAATTCCAGATGATTCTTTGCCTTTAATGTTGCTGGAGACAGAAGCAGTAACAGCCTGTTCAGAGGAGTTAGAAGGACGAATGATACAAGAATTGAATGGCCATCCCCTCCAGGGCCCAGAAGCATCTGCACCTGGTCCTTCCTTAAGCTTTGATGTAACCCAACAAAGCTCAGCAAAATGAGGATATCGCAGAATTTGATATCCAAATGTCGAGACAGCTAACTGCAGGCTTGATTTTTCTTTCACATTTCTGCTGATGGGTAATGGAGACATTCTCATTGAAAAATCATCAGCAAGTTTTGAGTTATGCTCTGTTTCTCCCCCCGTGCTATGACCGGTATCATTCTGATTTGCTGCATCTCTACTGCATTCGACAGAATCCTCCATTCTGCATTCTTTGGCTATATTGTCATGAGTATGAGCTTTTTGATGGATCAAGTGAACAAACAGTTGGATTGCCTGCCTTGACAACTCTGTTGCGGACAAATTAATTGCCATGTCACGGTCAAAATTTTCAACAACTTGCACTGTGAACTGCGGAACAGCCTCAGATGATGTTGGCAGATAACCCTTTGATAGGTCAGTCTTAAAGAACTGTCTTATCTTATCAGGCAGAAAATCGTAGGGAACTCCAGAAGTAGCCTGACAACACACACATAACCTTTAGTCTCACGATTGCGAGTCTGTATTGTCTACTTATGGCTACCAATCATGCATCGTGTTAAATAAGTAAAAGAAGTTTAAAAAAGAATTAATGAACCAAAAAATAACTCAAAAGAATCAAGACGATTTCTGCAGCAGATTCATGCACTAGCTTCTCATTTCTCCTCCTCCAACTCCAACAAAATGATATGAAACACAAAACTCCGCAAAAATAAACTTCTAGACAGCAGACTTATGTCCATGCTAGGATTACTTATATGAAAGTCTTACATGTATCTAAACCCATGGCCAAAGAAAATGTTGTTTCAAGTGGGGACGAGAGTTGCTTCTTTCTACCTATCAGCAGTACTCCTTGGTTAAACAACATGGACTTCTTGAGCATATGATCTATAAACCTTTTGATTCTGTCTTTCACAAACAATATGAAGCAATAGAATATAAGAACATTTTAAAAAACAGGTTTGACGAGAAACTTGAAGAAATCAACTAAATGGCAGTCAAGAAGCCCAGCTACCAACGGCCAGAACAAGGAAAACAAACAAGCAGAACTCTTTCTGAGACCAGGCACTGTCAAAACATATAGGAGAAGAGGATATTGGGAAAGTGAAGAACATGTACGCACCAGTATCATCATTGTCGTAGAAACACGTAATGATTCTACTTGCTCAATAAATGTATTCCAAACACGTGAAACTTGAATAGCGCCCTGCAACTCCATTGTCTTTTCTGTTTCACATTGCAACCCAAGATACTGATCTTGCTTCGGAATATCACAAGAAACAGAAGAATTTCCCTTTCCAGAATCATCCTTATAATCCACCTCTTGACAATCATCCTCTTCTAGTGGGGTTGGTGCTTCTGTAGCCCACAGGTCAATTCTTGGCATAAATAACACACATGATTTCCGGCTAGCACCTTTAACTACAAGAAAACCAAACACACCAGTTAAATATATTATCTACTGAGAATAATAAACAAATTGTATCAAACAACAAATTTTTTTTCATATGCATCAGAAATTCAAGCAAAAGAAACAACATGAAGGCTCTAGTGTACAGCAAAATATCATAATATATAGGAAGACATACTTAATAAGTGTGTTAAGCCCTGAACCAGATCGCCGTTCCCTTCTTGCGAAATTGTGGCCATATCAATCTTGTGTACTTCTACATTTCCAATAAAACAGTGCAAAATACAAGAAGCCAGATGACGTTGACCTGATTTAGGGCCTCCGGAAATAAGCACCTGGAACCCTGACTTGCTTCCGGGTTCAAAAGAGACATTCCCCACAAGCCTAGGATGTGGATAGACTCTGTGTATCATGGATTGTGCAAACTCTGAATCACAGTCACCACCACCAGTAGATCCATCCATATCAAACCCACCGTTCAGTATACCAGCACATGAAAGGTTTCTCGCCATATTTTTTACAACATTTCCCTCCAGAAGAAGGGTTCCAACATGAGCCCACCAGCAACTGTCATCTATTTTTTTGTTTCTCAGAGCAGAAAGGATCACATTTTGGACATCTGCTGCAACTTTTGAGAGGACAGGAGGCAACGAAATGCGTTCTTCAAGATGAAAGGCAACAAGCAAAGAACATAATGGGCGCAATAGAGAAGGAACTAAATAGACTGGAAGTGGAGAAGAAAATATATCAGATGCTGCTATTCCTGCTCCTCTACGTGAACATGGGGGTGGAGAACCAGATAAAGCTTCCAGCCAATCTCTTTCTTCAACCGAGAAGTCCGGAAGAGTAACGCGATTGGCACCAGGAATATTCAACTGAGCAGTAGTCATAAATTCTTGCAAAGGGAAATTCCTCTTTAGTGCAATCATGACGGCTTGCGTGCAGAGTGCTTGTAAATCAGCACCAGCAAAACCGGCAGTTTCTTTAGCAATCCACTTCAGCAAATATCCGGACACGGGCTTTGGCCACTTCTTAGTATGGAGTGAGATGATGGATGCTCTGTCTTCCAATGACGGCAGTGGAAAATAAATCTCCCTATCAAACCTGCCAGGCCTCCTTAATGCTGGGTCAATAGCATCAGGACAATTTGTTGCACCTATGACCACTACTGAACCACGGGATTTTAAGCCATCTAGTAAGGCAAGCAGTGTGGATACAACTGAACTATGAGTTTGATCTTGCTGTCTTGTCCGCCTGGGAGCCAGACCATCTATTTCATCAAAAAATATGATGGATGGTTGGCATTTTTCAGCGACCTGAAATAAGAGTCTAAGCTGGCGCTCAGCATCACCGACATATTTTCCCAGACAGTCTGCCCCTTTGCGGGCAAAGTAAGCAATCCGCTTATCCCCTCGAGCCAAAGAACCAATCAGAGCCCGCACAACAAGAGTTTTTCCAGTTCCAGGATGTCCATGCAAGAGGATGCCTCTTGGAGGTGGGAGTCCAAAATTATCAAAGAATTCTGGATATAATAACGGTAAAATAACAACTTCCTTCATACATTGAATAACAGCCTCAAGCCCAGCAACAGAGTCCCATCCCTCAAATACCTTTCCATTCTCAGAATCTGAGCCTCCTATATACACAGGAGCAACTCTCAATAGATCTCGGTGCAACCTCTTGCTTTCACGTTTCAAAAATTCTTCATCTTCACCGCATTTCTCAAACCACTTTTCCTCTGCTTCCACATCTTTCCGGCGGGCATCATTTGAACGCTTCCTCATTTCCAATCTCATCCTCTTGGCTTTCATCCTCTTCATCCTGACTCGACATTGGCGACCATGAGGTTGAAAAAGATATCTATGGTCCGTGCAAGCAATAAGAAATTTTCGATGATCAAAGATGCAACCATTAGCTCGTGCACAGGGCTGCAATAAAAGGGAAAAAAAGAATTATCACCAGGAAGATATCAGAACATGCATAGCAATTTTTGCAAGTTTCAGATACACATCTCAGAGTAGAGTAGAGAAAGAGAGAAAGGGACTGGAAATGAACCAAGTGATAGGTTCTAGGACATCTGTCAACACGGCAACCAATAGTTGCCCCAGGTCTTCCACACCGAGTGCACTTTAATGACCTTCCTCTACAAAGTGCAGCCCTTACATTTTTTAAGCGTCCTAAACCAGCAAAATAAACCTGCAAACATGAAATATAAAACATTTAGATCTACAAAATGAAGATAATTCTGGAAAAAGTAAAACGATATAGAAAATTATAGTCATACACAAGAAACTCTTACGGATAAACCTAAGAGCATGAAAACACAACAGCAGAGAATCATACACGTTTAGCTCAAGGAGTATAAAGCAGTTAAAAATCTTGGGATCTAATAGGTTCCCATGAGTTTTATATTTTTCACGGTGATTCATCAGACAAAATCAATAGAGAACATGACATGCCAGTTTCAGTTCAAAAGTCTAGAAGAACTGGCTTCCAGTTCCAGCCAATGCATAAGATCCACAGTAAAACAAATCCTATAGATGAAAGAAAGGTCTTAAGAGAGAAAACAGCAAATAATTCATAAAAATACTTGAAACAAAATACATGCAGTCATGCACACATGCATCTGTATGCTAATCTGACCAGCACTAAAGGTGTGTTAGGCTGTTAGCATCACAAATAAGGCAGACATTATTACCTCAGGACTCCAAACAGCACAATGCAGATGAACCCAAGTTCCAGCAATTCCATAACGATCAATTATAGGGCCCAAAAGACGGCCAAGCCAACCAGGATCCTCACCAAAACCATCCCATATGTCATAGTTTGAATCCTCTGAAGTTGAGGACCCACTATCTGCGTCAATGTCACTGTCACCACTATTATGTCTCAACTTCTTTGGCGGTTTGCCATCAGTACCAACTCCACATAAACCACACCGTCTACCTTGTTTGAAACGAGGCTTACGTCTACCTAGTTTGAAACGAGGTTTACCGACTCTCTCTGACGAATTGCGAACTGAATCAACTGCCTTGTTGGCAGCCTCATTCTCAATAGGCAATTCCTTGTGCATGTTCAAATCTTCACCCCTTTTACCATGAGAGTTAATATCATCTCCCATCTTATTGGCAGATCTCTTAGGGGCATGAATGAATCCCTCTTGGTTTTCAGTTTCATATTCTTTATGACAATCCAAAAGCTCATCTTTTTCTTCGTTCTGTTCCCCTTTCTCATTACTTTCCATAAAAACTTCCTGTTGTAGTTCAGGATTTAATATATCTCCTTTTTCATTCTGAACTTTATCAACAAAACTGCTATCCTCCTCTAGCTTACCATTTGATATTCCATTTGTACTTTCACAAGCTTTTACACTCACCTCCTCATTCTGCATATCCTCAAATACAGTGTCTGTCTCGTTTTCCATTCCCTCCATTTTAACCCCACCCTCATTTTCCAAAGCATCCGGTACAGTCTTAGTCTCGGGTCCTGTGTCATCCATAATCTCCTGAAGTTCATATCCTGTCCCTCCTGCACTACCCTCAGTCTCACCTTCACTTCCCTCATCTCTATCTTCAGTCTCATTTTCTGTCCCCTCAGTTCCACTTCCATCCTCGCTCTCAGTCTTCAATTGTTCATCTTCAGCTTCAGTCTCACTCTCTGAAACAGCCGCTCTTGTGGTATTGTTTTCCTTCTTATCCTCCTCCGAGTCCTCTCTAGCTTCACTTTCATCATCTGTGTGCTCCTCAGAATTGCTGAGACTCTCATCTTCAGCACTACTGGTGTCTGACTGTTCTGCACTATCTTCTGAACTTTCGGGTTGTTTCACCTTCACCGGTATTTCTGCTTTCATCGGCTTCCGACCATTACTTGCTCCACTTTTTCTCCCCATTTTTCTTTCCACTGTTTTTCTTCCCACCTCAAAGCCATCTTGTTCATCAAAGAGCTTCCTTTTGCCATTTACCACACTTTTCCGCCTCCCCCTCCCTTTGAAACCACTGTTCATACCCCTTGATCTCAATCTGGATTTCCAAACGCCAGGAGTATCCAAATCACCACTCTCCTCCTTCGCTCCTCTCCCTAAACTACTCTTTGTAATCCTATTGTCATTCTTACCAGCCGACCGCCTTCTCTTTGCAGGAGGCGGAGAAGCATCCAGGATAACTGGTGCCCGCCGCAATCGAGAGCTCCGTCTCAGAAGTTCAGAGTCTACACAAGCAGAACCAGCGCCACCATCTCCGTCCTTGTCTTCTCCATGGTTTCTGTTATACTCCTCTTCACATATTGCAGCGAGCTTTTTACTCCTCTTCCGAGGCGAAGAACTTAAACTACTCTGATATTTTCTCACCCCAGACAATGATCTCATGACGAAATTCAACAACCTTACAAATTCGCATACAGCTGCTGATCAAATGGTTTTCGGAAAACCAGCCTTTCACCGAAGATTCCCTTCCTCTAAACTAGGGTCGGACAAATAGTATCGGGACACTGCGATGGAGACGATCGAGAAAACGCATAACAGAGACTAACCTGAGATTCGTCAGACCGAATTCGCAAAACCCGATGATTCGAACCCCAGAAACCTAATCTTCGAAAAGGGCATGCGCTTCATGAGAAATTAGGGTTTCCAGAATTTCGATCGGCGTTTCCTCTCTCCGAGGTTCTCCGTCTACCCGATGATGATTCCTCTTCAGCAATCTAGCTCGGAGACTTAGGGCAACACAGAGGAAAAAAAACGAGAAAAATCGCAAACACCGCAGTATTGTGAAATTTGAAATCTTCTTCATAATTTTTCGCAAAACTATTTTTTTTTCTTTAATTTTATTTATCACCACGCTCTCCCAAGGCGCGTGAATCTCAGATTCCTTAAGCACTGATATTGAATCGATGACAACCGTTGATCTTACTGGTCAACTTTAGATGGAATACCACAACCAATAAAATTCGAGGGTTTATTTGACTTTTTCCCAAGTGAACGACGGGCGCTTGGGGATGTTCCATATGTTGTGTTCTCCTTTACCTATTTTTAATTTTTTTTTCTCTGTATTTTTTGAGTTTCCTACCAAAAATTGCCGCCAAGGGTTTAAACTTTTTTTTTCCGAATTAAATAAAACAATACATTCTTTGTTAAATACCTGAAATATGTCAGATTCGGACAAAGATGTGAAAGAGAGCGTACGCAAATTTACCATTCGGAGTTTTGGTGAAGAGTTTTGTCTTTAGAAGATGTCTATTAAAAGGGATTGCTAAGATTCAATAAAGGCTTATTAGTGATTTTGATAAATCTATATCTATATGTCTATAAATAATTGGGTTTAAAGAGATGTGGTTCCACCTCATCATCTATGTGGCAAGTTCTTTAATATTTATTGGTTAAATAAAATCTTTATTAAAGTTCACAAACATCCTATATATCATTTTTTTTTTCTCTTCTTCATTAGTGACTACATATATTATTTGCAAAACTTTTATAAACAATTCTCATTTATATTAAATTAATGTTACATTATAATAATTTCCTTTTTAACAAATAAATCTATATCATATATTTTTACTAAGTTTATATCAACAAAAATATACACTAAGATAATTACCAACAAATAACAATTCAAACATTATTATAATGATGTCTAATAATAAAAAGATTATAAAATCTTATTGCTTAATAAGTTAATTGAATTTTATTTCCAATCTCACTTTTATTTTCTTAAAATTATACATTATAATAGAAACTCATAAATTGGGTATTTAAAAAGATAAGAACTGTAATTATATGATAAATTTTATAAAAATAAATAATAAATTTTATGGTGCATTAAAAACAAATAGAATTTATTAATTAAAAATATTAGCCACTAATACTCAAATTTATTTCTTTTCTAATTATTATTATTGTCTTATCATTTATTTATTGGTGTTTAATAAATAAAAAAATAAAACAAAAATAATAAAACAAAAAACGCGTAAGACTCTAGAACTTTATTGGTATTTAATAAGTAAAAGATTAAAAAAATATTAAAGCAAAAACGGATAAGAGCATAGAGCACGATACTCATTAGTCCACTAAAATTACATTTATACTCACGTAACGTAACCCTTACCATGTAGATCGTTTTATTCTTTTTTGTTGCCGACATTAAATTCCAATTAGTGGAGTAATATATTAATATAAATAACGTACAATTTGAATAAAAAATTAAAATAAATAACATGCCAAAAAATTTCAATCGGAAAGGTTAGACTTATAAATACTTTCTAACTTTTTAATTCCAGTATTAAAATATTTGTTTTTTTATTTTGAAAATAGTATTAAAATATTTGTTGTTTTAGATTGTTTCACATTTTTTAAGAAAATGGATCAAAAATCACATATACCCTTATTTGATAATAAAAAACAATACAATTATTAATAATATATTAGAATTTGGTAGAGATAAAATTGGAAACTATTATAAAAAATGTCTTGAAATATAAAACAACAAATATTTTGAAACATAGAAAATAACCTAAAACTACAAATAAGAGGTAATTGATGAAGAAAGATGTCTTTATATTGGTGATATATGTATCTGTGTATCTCAAAGACGTCTAAAAACTATTGACATAGTAATCTGAAATACTTGATTTTTCCTATTTATTACATTAGTTTTACTGGACGGAGATAAAACCAGCGTTCAAGGACATGGTTGACGCCGCCAAGCTTATCCGCCCCAAGAGAAATTGAATCTCTCTCTATTTGGATTACGAGAAAAACCTTTTCGTGTGTTTATTTGAGATTTGAGTAACGTTTTTTTGTTCCAAGAGATATTTAGATGTAGAAATCGTCTGCTTTGAACGACATATCCCTTTCTATTTTCATCTATACTTTTGTTTTTTTATGAGATATTATATGCATTTTTCTCTATTTTCTCAGTAACAGAATTATGTTTTCTGGTTTTTTGAAAAATGAATGGCTTCTTATACGAATCTGGTAGTGTGTTGTAGAAAATGAGTGTTTTGCATGTTCTTATTACAAATCCAATCCATTGGCAATAATAATTACAATTTAAATTCTAAAATCTACAAATTTGTTAATTATATTAATAAATATTATTGTTATATGAGTGAATGAATTGTTTTTTATAAGATTCCGCATAAATAGTTTATATTTTAATAAATTTATATAAAAATAGTCCTTAATTATATATGTGGTAAATAATTTTGTAGATAGTTGATAATCGTGTATTGTAATTTAAAATATTAGGTTTTTAGTTAACAAAAAATTTTAGGGTTTCAATTTGGTTTGTATTTTTTTTTATTAATTTGACATAAACTATTTATATGATTTTTCTCTATGACATAAAGCATTAGTATAGATGTTCCATTAAAGACACCACATGATGATATATTTCATACAATTTATATTCCTACTATTAATGTAAACAAAGTTTGAGATCATACTAAAAGCACCACTTGAATTTTATTAAATTTTTGTATATAAAGGTTTAAAAAAATCTTCAAAACCTCTGAGTTGCATCATGATATTAATATTAATCTTCCAAAACTATCAATTCAAATCTTAAACCACAAAATCTCCAACAATCTTCAAAAACTTTAACCTTCACCATATTGTCATCTTCATTTGTTTCAAACCATTACAACAAAGATGTAACAAATGTATAATATATCTAAAATAAGATTTTAGTCAAATAAACCAAGCTAATTTTTAATCATTTAAAATTAAAAGGTGAGGAGTGAATGTATGAGAGGTGAAAGTGAAATTGTAAAAAAAAATTACTTAAATATCTAGGGCAAAACGTAAAAGAATAAACTATATTCTAATAATCGTTCGGTTAACCGCGGTTATTCGGTTATTAATCGCACCGAACCTAAATGGTTATTGAACTTAATTCCAATGTTTATTTATATATTAATATGCCATTCAAAGTTTTAAATTTTTTCTCTAAAAATAACAATCTAAAATAGTGATATTTCTCTTTTATATATATATTTTTAAAAATGATCCATTAAATATACATTGCATATTATAAAATTATATGAACAGGAGAAAAATAATTCTCACTCATGGGTTTTCAGTTCAATCATATCAAAGATATAACCAAAACTCAATTTGCCGATTATTCTTCAGATGAATTTCAGATATTATAAATCAGTATATTATGCAATATATAAGATTACGTAGTGGATTAGGTAAGAGAATTAAAAGAGTTTGTCGGCTCTTATGGTTTGATAATCTAGATTAATCTTTCAAAATGTATGTATCTTATGTTTTGATATAAAATCATAGGGCTTCTTGGTATTATTGATTTTGACTCTATCCTTAATAATCCATTGGCTTTGTTGTTTTATTTATCTTTAATGGAAAAGAATCAGAATCCGATATTATTTATGAAAATCATCTTTTTAAGAATATATTTATTATTTTTGTATTTGAAAAGATATTAGACTATGATTTGGATCTATATTGTGTAACTTTTATTGACAGTGATGGTCTCATGTGTTAATACCATTTAACTTTCATCTTGAAATTTATAAGTGATGAACAGTTTGTTTGGCATATCAAATTAATTGTAGTTGCTTTTCATTCAAAGACTTGTCATCTCTATTTGTTTAATTATCTATCTATGTAAACACATGAGATTTTGATTTATAATTTGTTGGAAGTAAAACTTTGAGGTAAACAAAAATATTTTGAAAGATATATCATTTTGAACCTTTTGAAATATAAAGGAACAATGACAAATTCATTTTTCCTATATATATATAATATATGAATGCATCTTTATGGAAGTGTACCAAATTGTCATCTAACTATTGACCATTTCTATAAAAGAAAGCAATTATATCAAAAGATAATGAATAAAAAATAAAGACATTAAAAATTTGGAAGAATTATCTTGCATAAAGCATTAATTTACTTCTTTTCAAACAGTCTGATGATATTGTATTAGTTTATTTCTCTCAATGTTATTTTACAGTCTCACGATATTAAATTACATTATTTTCATCACATGTAGGTATCAAAAACATAATTTCAATTTTAACACAGACGAAATTTTTTTCAAAAGATTGTTCTATCAAAATGTGATGTTTTAATTTTAAATTATTTTGTAAAAAAACCTAAGTAATACAAAAGATAATTAAATCCACACTATCAATCTTTTTATTTAGTTCAAATAATTTAAAAAAATTAAAAACATAATGATAACTATATAACGAAATTAATATTATAAAAACTTATAATAAAATCAAAAATTAAACAAGAAATACAATAAAAGAAAAAAACGGAATCACTTTATTATTACATATTTTCTTCTTGATCTATGTTTTTTAAAATTAATTGAGATAGACGTTACATGACAATATTGTAATAGAGAAAAAGAACAGAATTGCTTTCTACATAGGATGATTTTATTTTTACTGTACAAATTCGTTCACTCTTCAATAATGCAAATCCAATTTTAAACAACGTTAGTTATTGAACATGTATAATTTCTATATTATTTAATAGTTTCATATATAAAACAATACAATTATTATATTAAATTAACTAATATTTTTTATATATCTTATCAATCAATACGTCATTATCTATCCATCTATATCGAACGATCGAATTTCTGGTTGAAGTAATCGAAAAATTATTATGGACTCTCTCCGAATAAATCAGTCATATTCAGGGGTATATATATATATACATATTTGCAATTGAAATTTATTCTCTATTTTGACAAACATGGTCTCATGTATTTTTTTTACAGATATATTTTCTCCGCCAAATGCACTAATTTATATAATAATATATTATATTACTAACTTTTTATTTTAGATGATTTATGATTGCGATATTTATTTATTTTATATTTGATTATATATTTTATTAATTTAATAAAACTAAATAATAAGATTTTAAAGTGGAATTTAAAAAAATAAAGTGGCAGATAAATTTTGCTAAACTTAATCCGTTTTTCATACCGTTGTTATTTTATATAACTAAGTATATAAATTATTAAATTTTATACCTAATAAAATTCAAGTCTAAATTGAATAATTCAAAACAAAAAAAATGTGTATATATACATTATGTTTCTCTAATCGGCTTATATCCGATCATGTGTGGCAAAAAGTATCAAGATCTATCATCGCCACCATAAGAACTAATATAATCAACGACATATCGTCTAAACATGCCCTGCATGCATGGTCCTAGAATGCGTAAGACCAAAAATAGTAGCTAAAACGATAGCCATGATAATGGTAACAACTCTAAGCCACAATTGCTCTCTAGGCATGACTATACAGACAAAAATGTAAGAAACTTTCATTCCACCTAAAGATACCCATATAAGGGACCTAGCGAATTTCACCAGTTTCTTCATGTTCTTCTTTTGGCTAGGTATAACGCTGATGAGTATCATCACAACTTCTAGAGCACATAACACGCTTAATTCATTTGCAATTGAAAAGCAGATGAAGATGATGGATTTTTCCAGCTATTGCGTGTCCACTTGAATCGACACTACCCGATGGATCGAATGTTGCGGTGATGCCGATGGTTGTTATCAGAAGAGCAACCATCACAATGGTATTCCTCAGCATTGAGATTCCACTCCAATAATGATTTGTCATCACCTAACTGAACAAGAAACAAAAAATGAAAAAAGAAAACAAATGAGATTTAAAAGATATTACAAATTACAAAATAAAGTTTTACCAATTTGGTTTTAGGCTTGCTTACATTTTTTTTGCAATGATTGAACAACATTATTGTAAAAATGATCAAAAAAATTTACTTCTTCATATAGTTCTCTTTCGGGATTCCAACATCCGAAATCGAACTAAAAATCTATATTTTCTTTTTCGCGTATATGGACTTCCATGTCAAAGCCATATGATGACATTTTGGTGGCATTTTAACCTGAAATATTTAAAAACATAATAACCCGCGTATCGCACGGTTCTTCAACTAGTAATAATAATAATAAGAAAGAAGATTTCATATTTTGACACTTTCCAGGAATCTTATGTCCCAAATTTCCACGGGTAACATTAAGAAACATGAAAAATGAATAGCAATGTTGAATAAATAGTATCCTCTCTCTTAATGATATAGCAAATGATTTTATTAAAAAAAGTGACAAATTTTCAGATTCAAAAGAAAGTTTTCATTTAACAATTAGGTTATATAGAAGATAGTCCGTCCAAATACAAAGTCATCAATTATAACATATACTAGAATAAAGATTGCAACCTCCATAGTTTTGGCACCTACTATGAACACATGGATTTCAATAATTTCAACTTGGCATTCCAAGTCAAGTACCCTGAAAATGTTGAATCCCTGTGAACTTTTTTCTCTCAAGGTCAGCAATATCACTCATCTAAATCAAAATGATCAACACACACAATCTCCTCTCCAATTTGATCACTTCAATCCGACATGTATTTTTTTCCTCCTCCTTGTTGAGCGCATCACGTTGATTTCAAACTTCAACAATGAATCATAAATCACTTTGTCCTCCCCAATATCTATTGAGAGCCTGCCAAGTAGCCATAGAAAGGAGAAAAATCAGCACGTAACGTATGAAAAAAACATCTGCTCTCTCCACCAACAGGCCAAGATAAATGATCTTTTAATTAGTTGCAAACTGAAGCATGGGTTTAAGCATTAACACGTCGCTCTTGTATTTCAAGATTGTTCAACAAACACTTAGCAAAAAAATATGTATCTGACAACACGACACTTAGCATGACATACTTATTCATCGATATATAATCTATGAATACTTGCATTCCTACTGCATTAGTATAGACGATTTACTATGTCATCAAAATCAACCCAAAAAAAAATTATTGTCCACATGTTCAAAGAATGCACCAAACCATTGTCTTTGTTTGAAGTGCTAGCAAGAAAAAACAACTAGTTCAACATAAAATATAAGATATATTCATCATACGCTACACATCAAAGGCCAAACTTGTAAAGTGACATTCAGATATGCCAAGAAACAATGTAATCTTTTCTAAATGACAAAATACATTATTTATAACAAAATCCGCATTATATTTCTCTGATCGGCCTATATCCTATCATGTGTGGCCAAAACTATTAAGATATATTCTCACCATCATAAGAACCAATATAATCAACGATATACCGTCTAAAGATGCCCTGCATGGTCCTAGAATGTGTAGAACCAAAAATAGTAGCTAAAGCGATGGCTATGATAATGGTAACAACAACTCTAAGCTACAATTGCTCTTTAGGTTGGACTATACATGTAAGAATGTAAGAAACTCTCATTTCGCCTAAAGATACCCATATAAGGAACCTATCGAATTTCACCAGTTTCTTCATGTTCTTCTTTGGGTTAGGTATAACGTTGATGAATATCATCACAACTCCTAGAGCACATAACATGCTTAACTCATTTGCAATTGAAAAGCAGATGAAGATGATGGATTTTCCAACTGTTGCGTGTCCATTTGAGTCGACACCACCCGTGGATCGAATGTTGCGGTGATGCCGATGGTTGTTATCAGAAGAGCAACCATCACAATGGTATTCCTCGCATTGAGATTCCACTCCAAGGATGATTTGTCATCACCTAACTGAACAAGAAATAAAAAAAGAAAAAAGAAAACAAATGAGATTTAAAAGAGATTACAAATTACAAAAAATAAAATAAAAGTTTTACCAATTTGGTTTTAGGCTTGCTTACAATTTTTTTTTTTGCAACGATTGAACAACATTATTGTAAAAATGTTCACAAAAATTTACTTTTTCATATGGTTCTCCTTCGGGATTCCAACCTCCGAAATCGAACTAAAAATATATATTTTCTTTCTCGCGTATATGGGCTTCCATGTCAAAGCCATATGATGACATTTTGGTGTCATTTTAACTGAAATATTTAAAAAGAAACACGTTAGTATCAAACAAAAAAATAAGATTGACCGTTTTGTGACAAATTTGACGCTTCTCCACTTCGGTTCTCATTTGGCTGAGAGAGACGCTTTGTGAAGGCTTCTACCCTAAAATTGTATAGTGAAATAATGGAAGAGAAAAAATTAAAAAAATAATAAACACTTTAGTATCAAACAAACTCTCATATTATGTAAAAAACTATGGCGTTTGTGATGATAATAAAAAGTATAAAAAAATAAAAAACTCCATTGAATTGATAATCAATCAAAGAACATGTACAATATTTAAATAGGAGAATTGACTAAAGACTAATAAAATAAAATAAATCTGTAAGTGTATACATAAGGGAAGTGTATACATAAGGGAAGATATAGGTGCCCAGAAAGAAAATGGATAAATTTTAGAGTTTGTATAATAACTTCCAACGGTTAGAATCTTCTGAGAATACTCTTGATTGATCTTGCAATATTTGTGATTGATCTTGGTCGAGATTCTCCCATATTTTGGAAATTAATGGAATAATCTATTTTTTTCTTCAATTGAAGGATGAGGTTAAAAGACAAACTGAACAAGAAAATTTAAAAGTTCACGACTGACACCTGACAACACCTTATACCCCGCAATAGAATGAGGTTATAGAAAGAAGAAACCAAACAATTGTCAAGATGTCCTTTGAGCAACAAAACGTACCATCTATCTATTGGATAGAAGTAGCGAAGACAATTTTGAACATATCACCAACCACGGTTGTGTTGGGGATGACTCCATGAGATATGGAATAGGAAAACCCCTAAGGTTCAACAC
The DNA here is from genome assembly GCF_000463585.1 of Tarenaya hassleriana. Taxonomy (NCBI): domain Eukaryota; kingdom Viridiplantae; phylum Streptophyta; class Magnoliopsida; order Brassicales; family Cleomaceae; genus Tarenaya; species Tarenaya hassleriana. The sequence goes on from NW_010965216.1 coordinate 1,534,740, forward strand.
TTATTAGTTTTCGGATGTGTCGCCTATGTGAAACTCGAAAACAGGAGTACAAGGATGGTTCGGATATGAACTAGGGTCAAAAGCGTGTCGACTCTTGGATCCAAAGAGAAACAAAATAACAGTGAGTCGGGATGTGGTATTACACGAGGAAGAGGAATGGGATTGGCAATATCAAGAGAAGAATGAAGAAACAAGGGGAATAGGACGAGTGGTTGTTAATTACAAAGAACAACTGATGGGTGAAGAACAAGAAACATAAGTGCATATCCAAACAAGCATTCAATCTGGTGTAATTACGAGCATGAGAATGTAGTTGCTCTAACACCTACGACGAAGGAAGACGGGGCAGAGGGACCAAGAGGGTACGGGTCCCTACAAGATATATACAATGCTACTCATGAACTCGAAATAGACACGGGTCTGCATTTGCTGGTTGTTGAAGAACTGACTACCTATGAAGAAGTTGCACGCAAGAACAGTTGGACAGTTGCGATGACAGAAGAACTTGATGCAATTAAGAGAAAGGAGATGTGGGACAAACTTTATGTCAAAAAATGTACCAAACCTTGTCTTTTTTTGAAGTGCCAACAAAACAAAACAACTAGTTCAATATAAAATATAAGATATAATTCATCATACGCCACACATCAAAACCCATAGTTGAGATTCGAGAGGGATGGTTCCATACGGATTTTTATGAACAAATTTCTCTGTTAATAGACTTACTTGCATAAGATTGCTCTTCTTCTGTGATACAGAAGAGCATCTAGGATTATAACAATTCAAGAGATAATAATAATAATAATAATAATAATAATAATAATAATAATAATAATAATAATAATAATAATAATAATAATAATAATAATAATAATAATAATAACAACTGAAAATTCTATAAAAATTTCCTAATTCATCAAAATGTGCCACACAAAATCCCAAATTAAAAATTTGACATAAATATATTCACAAATTCAAAAACTGCTTCAAAATTAATATCCATCATTAAACGACGTTAACTTGCCGTTTTCCTATCTGACGTGGCCTTTTTATTTGTGACACATCATGTGTAACAAATTAGCAAACCAAATTTATTTAAACCAATTTAATTAAAATTAGTTAATATAAACATAAAACATAATAAAAAACAAAAGTAAAATCGGGTTCATCTCGTTTGAATCCCTATAGAGAACATAAGGATCGAATTCAAGAGAAATCAGAGGAGTTGAATATTGAATGATGATGATGATGATGATGATGATGATGATGATGATGATGATTGGGAGAGATTTGCCCATATAACACCGTCGTGATCTGACTCTGACGAAGGCCAGGAGCAGAAAGGCCGAAAACAAGAACGATATGAACGAAGCCACATCGTCTGTTACCAAATTCATTCACGGCGCCTGCCTCGAAAGAATATATGGATAAGCCCGACGACGGCGGACAAACTGGAAACCCAATTCGTAGAGGCAAAGGATGATTTGAACTTTTGAACCTCTTCTCATGGAGGATCAAAACCACAATGACGGCGTTGGTGAGGGCGTGGAGAGCGAAGAAGACGACGATGAGGAGGAAGAGGAGATCAACGTGGCTTCAAACCCTAATTAGAATTTTTTAATTTTTAAGCTTTAATTATTTTTTGGGGAAATCGCCAAAAAAAAAAACATGTATTCTTGCCAAGTCAATGAAAAACCCTATAAGTGTATGTGAATATGACATTGTATATGTATCTATGTCTACAGCCGTCTCAAATTTTTGTGGAGCCTTTAATTACGTTATTAAAATTTTCAAATTTGTATAGAAAAAGTTAAAATTAAATTTAAAATTTGAATATTGAATATTAATATATGTTAAATAATATATAGATCCTTTTAATGCATTAATTTATTGTTGATTGTTGTTATATTTAGATATTGTTAAAGATTGGATAAATATATAACTAAATTTTTTTATTTTATTATCAATAAATTTTAAAATGAATCAATGGAATTATAGAATTTAGAATTCTATCATACAAAAAAATATTTTACGTAATTAAATTTTTAGTGTAAAAAAATATTTTCTTAACAAATTTTGGGTTTTTTGAAGTTTCCCTTAAATTGTAATCACAGGGATTTTATAACCAATAATAGATAGGTTCCTAAAGGGGCTAGGATAATGTAAAACGAGCATATATATATATATATATATATATATATTCCACTTGGACTTGGTTTCCGTCTTCCTCTATATATAATTTTTTTTCTTTTGTTGAAAAGAAAACCCTCTATATATAATTACTTCTCGATTAGGGTTTTGGGAATTTTCTCAATCCTCGAACAAGTTGAAAACAGGATTAATTAACAAAAGGGGAGTTCGTGTCTCAGTGGGAAATCAATCAATCATGTCCGGCTGTGATCATTGTACGGTTCTTCACGGCGTGTGTTGCCATTGTGGATCGTCCGTTGATGGACAGCAGATTTTCAAGCGATGTGGGCATTGGGTGGTTCGACACGGTCGCTGCTGCCGATGCGGATCTCCCCAACCCAACTGCCTACCATTCGATTACATCTCCCAAGGCTTGCACTTGAGTTACGAGTTCGTGGGATCGGCCAAACGCCTGGTGACGGAGAACTCTTTACGGAGGAAGAAAAAGCTCCACTTGGTTCTCGGCCTGCAGTGCATTCTCGTACACTGCCGTCATGTCTCGCGTCTTTCAAACGGAGAAAAGTATCTGCTAGAAGAAATTGAGTCGAGGGATGATCTGTGGGTCGTGGAAGCGCTCGACGTGCTGGTAAAGTTACGGCCTTTCGTCCGTGAATTCCTCCGGGAAGCAAACGAGATGTTCACAATGTATGTGTACACACATTTATCCCCCGAGTGGGCAGAAGCAGCGTTGAAGTTTCTGGATCCTCAGAATGTGTATTTCCGACATCGGGTCATTACTTGTCCAGACAATACTTACGATATGAAGACTCTCGATCTTGTCTTGGCCGAAGAACGTGGTGTAGTTATAATTGATAACAGATGCCGAGCGTGGTGGCCAGAACACAGGAGAAACTTGCGGCCGATCGCGAGTTACGGATATTTCGAACCGCGGAGGACGGTGGTAGACGTTGCGAAATCCATCAAGAGAAAGCTGTTTGGATGCGTAACTAATCAGAATATTCCGATCCATCGCGACGAGAGCGAAAAGGATGGAGCTTTGGCGAATGCTCTGGCGTTTCTCAAGACAGTTCATGAAAAGTTCTTCCGATATGTTCATCAAGATACCGTTTATCCAAGAGACGTTAGGGTTTTCTTGCATCCCTGATCTTGGAGACTTTTTTTTTTTGTTAACTGAGAGGTTCACCTGGGCCTTCGGTCCAACCAACATCTCCTCAGGTCCGGGAACAGCCTTTAGGGGCTCGATGACAAGGGCTCAGAGAGCAACATCCTCCCAACCGAGAAAACACCCCCTCCCTCTCTAATAGCTGGATTCGAACTGGTGACCGGAACCCCAAGAGTAACACCCTTTCAATCACTTGCCCACCATTGGGTTGGAGACTATTGTTTCCCTTGCCTTAGATGTATTTTTTGACCTTATCATCTTTAGCGTTAGATTTCCTCTCATAAGAATCCTGAAAATTATGAACCATTTGGACCTGAAGTGATCAATGAAACTCGCCAAGGTTCATGCAAATAATTAAACACAACGCTTATTTGGATATATACATAGCTTTCGGTGCGTGTTCGATTTGAAAATAGAACCACATTAGCGAAATATTACTTGTATCTTTAACAGATATAAAGAATATCATAGAAAATCGTCAGAGAAGATTTGAGAAGATTATAATAATCTTATCTAATATTTATGTTAGATATTATTTATATATTTTAGATATTCATATTGATTAAATAAGATATTTTATAATTTATCATCTAGGATTTCTCTCAAAAAAATCCTAAAAATTATGAACAATTTGAAAATTTTTATTTTAAAAGAAAAAATCAGCTATATTTGTAATAAAGACTCTAAATTTATGGATTATTTTTTAAGATATTATTATTATTATTATTATTATTATTATTATTATTATTATTATTATTATTATTATTATTATTATTATTATTATTATTATTATTATTATTATTATATCTTTAATACATAATAAAAGATTACAAAATTTATTTCTTATTATTAAATATTCTTATAAAAATTAATAATTTTTAAAAATTATTAATTAATTTTAATAATAATACTTTTTAAAATTAACTTGTATAAAATGAAGTGGGCTCGAAAAAGTTTGAGACGAGGGAAACATTATTTCTATATTTTTTTAGGAAAGAAACAAGTTTAATAAAAGTAAAAAACAAAGAGAACAAAGGAAAGAGATGAGTTTAAAATTTTTAATCGGTCCTTTCATTGATTCGGGGTGATTTTTTCTTTTTATTTATAAGTTTGAATTATAGATAAAAACAAGTGAATCGAACTCATCTCTTAAGATTCGATTATTAGAAACAATTACAAACAATAAATTGATCCCAAACCAAGCTATATATATATATATATATATATATATAGCTTTCGATACTTGTTCGATTTAAAACTAGAATCATGAGGGAAACATTACTTGTATCTTATAAAGATACGAATAATATCATAGAAAACCGTTAGAGAATATGTGAGAAGATTACATAATATTTAGATTAGATATTATTTCTATGTTTTAGATAGAAAGAATAACATAATTCGGCTCATGCAACTAGATTCTAAAACCCAAATAGTATCTTTCCCCTTTTCTTTCCAAAAAAAGAAAAACCCTAACCAAATCGAGATTGAGACTCGAGGGGTTTCGTGGGAAATCTCCAACTAGATTCCTGAGGGGACTAGGATTATGTCTAAATAGTATCCCACTTGGATTTGGGGGTATGTACGTATATATATATATATATATATATATATATATATATATATAAAATATTACTTCTCGGGTGATATCTCTTCCCGAGTTGTACGGATTTCTCTGTTCATATACTTCTTGGCGTAAAACAATGTCTGGTTCTTGCTGTGATCATGCAATCGGTCGATCTGGGTACTGTTGCCGGTGCGATTCGGAAGTGGATGACCATGCTGTGAGAGATTTCCATTACCTTGAAAAGGGTTTACACCTGAGCCACGGATTCGTAAATTCCCTGAAGCGTCGAAGATCGGGGATGGGTTACGGAGCGAAGAAGCTTCACTTGGCTCTTGATCTAAATCACACACTCGTCCACTGCTCTAGGGTTTATCGGCTTTCCCCCAAGGAGAGGTATCTGATTCGACAAGCGGATTCAAGGGACGATCTGTGTCGTTCCGGTGACTTGTTGATAAAGTTACGTCCTTTTGCTCGGGAGTTCCTGCGCGAAGCCAATGAGCTATTCATAATGCATATCTGCACGGATTCTGAACCCGAGCATGCTGAAATCATCGTGAAGTTCCTCGATCCACTGAAGATCTACTTCGGACAACGTGTGATCACTGGTAGAGACATGTTTTGGTTGATCGCTGTCCGCGTGTCTCGTTGACCACGTGGCATGTTTCGATCAGAGAAAAACGGGATTTGGGGATAAAATAAATGAAAAAAGGAAAATTTGGGAATGTGGGGCCCATATGTCTTGTTTCTGGGCGGAAGGGCGGCTTGGGAAAAAACAGTCAAACATCGCTGCCACGCGCGTGTGAATCTCACACGCCGCGGAAAGTGATAACGCGGCTCCTGAGCCCCACATCAACGCGATTCACCACGTTTAACGTTTTGGCCTTTTCTCCATTTTATTTTATTTTCCTTTTTGGCGTCATACTAAAACGCCGTTTCCCTCTCTGCTTTTTAGGCGCCGCTTGTAACGTATTTTACTTTATTTAGCTAAATTTTTTCGCTTGACTTATATACCAATATGTGGTGTCATACTTATCTTTAATCTTTAAACATTTAATTTGGAACAAAAATAATTGAACATAAATTGTATTAGTCCGAATATTTGATAAAATCGTGCACTATAAATAAATTATATCGATTTCGAAACGAGCAGAAACAATGAAAAGCTCCCTCATGACAGGACGTCTTATTTATTATTTAAAAAAAATAAAAGGAGGCGGTCGTATCATAATCGTATATGTACGTATGGTGTGTAGAGCAGCAATCAGTATAAGGAAGACCACGTTGGATAAGAACGGGAGAAGGGACACGTGGCGAGAGACAAGTGGGTGTCAGAAAGAAAACAGGAAAACCGCTTCGTGTGAGGGAAGCCGCTTAACTTGTTGCTTTGACTGTTCACAACAAAAGCCATCCCCCAAAAGGAGCGTCTCTTCACTATCTCTCCCTCCCTATATATACACACACCCCTTCCCACGTCCCTGCCCTTCATCATCATACATACATATATACACATACATACATATACAGAGATGGGGAAGATGGGTCCGAGACCCGACCCGGTTGGTCCGAGCCCGAATGCGAAGGAGATCCGTTACAGGGGCGTCAGGAAGCGTCCTTGGGGTCGGTACGCCGCCGAGATCCGGGACCCCGGGAAGAAGACACGTGTGTGGTTAGGCACCTTTGACACGGCCGAGGAGGCGGCGCGTGCCTACGACACGGCGGCGCGTGAGTTTCGTGGCGCCAAAGCCAAGACCAATTTCCCCTCCCTCCACCTCAACGACAAACCCATCGTCCGCAGCCCTAGCCAGAGCAGCACGCTCGACTGCGCGTCTCCTCCTTCGGCGTCGCCGGAGCTAGAGCTCAGCCGCGGTGGCGCGTGTTATCAGATCCCGATGGCGCGTCCGGTGTCTTTCTTGGAGCTGATGGGGATGGCCCGAGCTGGGGCGGCCGCGCACGGGGCCCAGAGCGAGTCGGACTCGTCGTCGGTCGTCGATTTCGAGGGAGGGTCGGAGAAGAGATCTCCACCGTTAGATCTAGATCTGAACTTGCCTCCTCCGGTGGAACACGCCTGAGCATTTTTTTTTAGATGGGAGAAATTAAATTTTCCGTTAAAAAATTAATATTACCGTTTATTAGAAAAATCAAGAGGGGGAACCATAATTTGAGCTGACGTGTACATATTCTTGTTTTACATAGTCGCCGGTATGAACTAATTCTGTGTTAGTTTTTTTGCAACTGTGAAACCTCCTTGGTTTCTCAGTTGTTGTTCTTTTCGTTTCCAATTATGAAAATAAAAGTAATAATTTTCGCTTTTGATATATAATAATTCAGAGGGGGGATATTTTTTTCTTCTGAAAATACAAATAAATAAATAAATAGGAAACCTATAAAATGTAATAAAAAAAAAAAGGGATGAATATGCGTAATGGCTGCAAGTGTCAAGCGGACACGCAGCCGGCGTGGTGGGATGGCTCTGCTTACGTCATCAAGTGGACCCCACTCTTTGGATGTACGGACCTCCCCTGAACAACTCCAAGCATTAGATATCTTTAATTATGCATATTTTCGGCTATGATTTCACCATTCCTTTCCTTGTATTAAAAAAAACATATTGTATGTTATGTTGGTATTCATAGCGGTTCGAATTCAATTTACAAAAAAGTTTCATTATATTTTGATGTGATATTTGTAAAATTTAATGTCTTTGAATTTTTAATATAAACATTTATTGTTCATAATAACCCTGATCTGTAATGTGTGACGTCCTCCATCTTATATTTTAATATTTCCCCTTAAATATTTCGATTTTTTAAAATGGTAGTTGTAATGAAATAATGAGAGGATAATTTGAGTGGTTGAGGAAACGTCGTCGTTTTGAAGGCGGCTTTAGGTGGAGAGAGAATGAGAGACTCTCTCTCTCTCTTCGTGTAGATCCAACGGCTAGATTCATCTGTGGATCCACGTGGACGGGCGATCCTCTTTCCCATACTTATTCCCTTCATTTCCATTTTTTATTTTTTATTTTCTTTAAAAAGAGAGAGGCGGCACCGACGGGAGACCAAATCAAAGATGTGGGGTCCACTCTCCGAGCTTTTAATATATACATCCCCTTATATCTGGTTTATATGCCTATATTATTATCACGAGATCGTTTTCCTCGTTAGTGATAATAAATATGTTGTTATCCTTTTTTTTTCCGGATTTTATAAGTATTTTTGTCCAACAAAAATTTGAAACCTATGGTATATTGTATACATTATGAATTTTAATACATTTTGGGGCAAAACATAAAAATATTTCAAACGATGGCTGCTTATGATTTTTGAAATATTTCATTAGCAATGGGATCTTATACCTATATATACCCTCATTCTTTTTATTAAACAAATTAATTTATTTACAAGTTTTAAATAAAAATTGTTAAATGACTCCATAATAAATTTAAATCTATCCCTAAAAAATTATAATAAGTATATCATTATTCATTACCCCCAATTATAAATTTTTCTGTATCTACCATTGTATATTTATATATAGTAAATGCAATAAGTATCGAAATTATTATTAGGAAAGAGGGAGAAATTGGGATACACTGTTCCAAATTTCAATTAAAAAAATGAACCTTGTGGGTTGCTATTTGTGCTAACCGGTTTGAGATCCGGTTCGGAATGCGAAATGTCAACTCAAACCGATATACGCGTGAAGAAATTTAAACGTAAAGCGTGCGGAAGATGTAAATTCCGTGTTGACGAGGTTTATGTCGGGGGGATTCTGTGTTGTCGTCACGTGCATTGCATCTCCACCGTACGATGAAGTTCATCTGATGCTTTCTCTTTCTATTTATTTTCCTTCATTATTATTTTTATTTATGATTATTAATAATTAAATTTTCAATAAGTGGTCCATTTTGCCCCCTATCTCTTACTCTTTCGCTCCCTGTCCCTAAGCCCCCCGTTGACTCGGCACCACTCTATTGGCTCCCCAAAATAAGATCTCTTTTAAATGAACAATTAATTACTATTATTATATAAGATTATTCCGCCATGATACTCAATATTAAATTCCGTGAGATTATTTTTTTTTCCATATTACAAAAATTTTCAATGATTAAATTTGACTTTCTTTTTCAACCTTAAAAAGTTTTAAAGGGAGACAAAAAAGCCATGATTTTTTTCATGGATTCATGGGGAAATTATCATAAAAGTGCGAGACATTTTATGGCTAATTTTTAAGTAATATTGTACAATGTAATTAATCTATCACGAATAAAAAACAAACGGGGTCAAGAGAGTGAGCAGGTTGACACGATGCACATTGCACACACATGGGAAATATTTATTATTATATAATAAAAATACAGAAAAAGATTACACAAAAAAAAATACAGAAAAAGGTTAGGGGTTGGGGTTATCCAATTGTATCAAAATAATAAACATTATATCTTAATTTAAAAAAATAAAAAAAAAAATTGTGATGAGAATAATTCATAAAAATCATAGAAAATAGTAACCAATGACTCACACGTGTAAATCAACATAAGCTGTGGTGGTCGTAAGGGCGAGACCCACACGCTCAATATGTTTTCTTAAAAAAACAGATATTAGGTATCAAAATGAATTCAATTCGCTCGAGTTAACGTCTTTAAATTAAAAAAGAGAGAAATCGATATTTTTAACGTCCATTTCAAAATAATTAATATGACAAATTAGCTCATCATATGGAGTTTTGGCCACCCAGTATAACGAACTAGTCCCTGAAGTGATATATATATATATTGATTATATTTTATGAAAAAATAATATTTAATTTAATTTTTTATTGGTTATGTGTATAATTTATTTTACATATTTGAGTTTTATATTTAATTTTCATCTTAAAATATTATTTATTTGTTTTTTATAAAATAAATAAATAATATTTTTTTCTTTGGGAACTTGTTTAATTCGTAAAACAGACAATTCGAATCGAAGCGAAGCGAGACGAGATTTTTTTACCTCCTTTGAAAACAAATATGGCGAGTCTAACTCAAAATGATCCAATTTATTTTGATTCGATTCGAACCAAATAACTCGTTTGTATGATATCGCTAATGGTATATTATATAAAATCAATAAAATATAATTATATCTTAAATAAATTTGATTAACATATAATATAATGATTTTTATATTATTTGATTATAGTATTGTATAAAAACAATTTAAATTTTAATGATACATAATTTTAATTTAATTGAATAGAATGTGAGATAACTTTATAATATTTTAAAAAAATAATATAAAAATCGATTAAAATCATAGTGATTCTATTCTAAAGAGCATTTATACAAAAAAAAAATACTTAACTAAAAAGTTCTGGGTTCAGAATTGTTAACGTTGGATTTAATTTTATTTAACACAAACAGTTAAAACAAAAAAAAAAAAGCTGAAAATTTCAATATTCGTTCCCTCAATAAAAAACCATATATCAATTTCACGAAATATTACCTAAAGTCGATCATGATTCATGACTCAACAAGTAAGAAGTGAGTCAAAACTCTTTATCAATTCGTATTTGAATCCCTATTTGAAAAGAAATATTCATCTATATTTTTTCCGTCTTCAGAGAGATTTAGTGAGTCGAAAGCTTGATAAAATTTTAGATTATAAAAAAAATCGCAAAATACCAAAGTATGATTCTCGTGTTCAGATAAAATATAGGGCAAAATCGTCACTTTTCAAAAAATAGGGTTCCTATGTAAATTACTGAAAATTCAGGGAAACTGGGGAAGTTTTAACGTGCTAGTCAAACTAAAGAAAGCATTGCAATATCATGTACCAATGATAAATGAACACGTGGGAGCTTAACGTTGGACAGGTGTCACTGCGGCATGTAGGAAAGCGAGGAGACAGAATGTGTTGCGTCGGCTCTGAAAATAATTATTCCTTTTCGTGGGTGGGTCCCATTAGCATTGAGCCACGTGGTTGATTTCTTTGAACTCGCCGATCCATAATATGATGGTACCACCTGTTTATATATGCGCATATACACACACGCATGTATATAAGATATATACGTACGTGTGTGTCTTACGTACGTAAATAAAAAGATGGACAGAATCATAGTCGCATTATCAGATTAAAGCAGGAATTTGCACGCGCGTATGTATATATGCATGACTGTATGTATTGGAGGTCCTGCAAACCGCCGTTAGATTGCGGGTGGGGTCAGGTGACGTGTCCGCTTTTGACCATTTCAATGACGCCGCCGCCATCTTTTTTTCTTCCCTTTTCTTTTTATAGATAAATAAATTAATTATTTTAAATTACGCCGAAAACCTACGAATTTATCGTAAAGATTCTTGTTGCTGTTGTTCTCTTGGATACTAACAATGGAGTCATGTACTTTTTTCATAGTATTATTACAATAATTTATCTATATCCATATATATATGTATACATATATGCTGGATGGATCATGCATATATATCATGAGCTTGAATATGAATATATAACCAAAAAAAAAAAAGTCCAATGAAGTCTTTTGTGTCTCTGTAAAGTATCATTTTGTGTCGAATGATAACGTTGAAGAAGAAATCGAATCATAGTGGACGTAAAATTAATAAATAAATATAAATGAAACGTCAGAAAGATTACAATTTTGTCACCAAACCCCGCCGTACAACTAAGAACAAGCTTCCCACTTGTAAAACCCGGGAAATGTTTTGAGAACGAAGAAAAGAAATGCAAAATGAGGACACATCAATACAAATTTCTCTAACAAGTTTTATATGCACATAAATACCACAAAATTCAATGCATAAAAATGGAGACAGTACGAATCCACAAAGGGCGCGGAGCATTTGTTCTGTCTCAAATTGGATTAAGATCACGAGAAGATTGACCTTGCCATCTGCACACACAACAGAATCTGATAAGTGTTCCACATCAGAGAAAGAGATAGATTTGGGACCAATATATAAGGAGGGTCAAGCCTCCACTCTTAAACTATCCAAACTATATCAATTGGTATCAAACTCTATCCATTTGCTACCCAAATGCTATATATCTTAACCACGTAAAGATTATTAATAATAACGGAAAATCCCACATAAATATACGAATTTTAACATTCTCAGACAGAAAAATACACAAACTTTTTCCGACTTTTAGTTAAAGTCATGAATGAATTCTGCAAGAACTCTAAAAGAAATGCACGAAATTATACGGGGATTCCCCAAAAACGACATGCCAAACAAGAAACGACGTCAAATGCGTGAGAAGTTTTTGTAGGAGTCCTTGCAAAATCCTCGTGATTTTAGCTAGAGATGGGACAAGTTCCTGTATTTATTTTTTAAAGTTTGTTTCTTCATCTAGGAGTTGGTAAGAGATTCATATATATTTTGTATGATAATTTTCAAACCTGGAGAGTAAGAATCTTGCGAGGGGGCTAAGGTTGGCGTTGGAATTGAGCTCTTTGTTAGGTTGCTTTCTTTTGTTCTCTGCATCAGAGGGTGTAGATTTAGCGAAAACACGAGCTGCCATCTCCTGCAATTCTTTCATTGAAGCTTCCTTCGAACTGCAACGTAGGTTCGTTCGGGGATTCATCAGATCAAATATCCGACCATTACACCAACCACATTGCGTCTGTATGCATATATATGGCATATTTGTTCATTAAAGTTACAGTACCTTCCCAAATGTTCAATCACCTTGGCAACAAAAGCTTCACAAGAACCAGGTTTTTCACGTTCCATGTTCACAAGGGATCTCGAAACTTCACGTCCAATGGTCCCTTTTGAATCACCGCCAAGAACCTACACCATAAACCCGATAAACGAATGCATTGTACAATTAATGGGCCCTTCACAAGTTAATAACATTTCGACGCAAAATTATTGTGCTTAACCTTCGAACATTCCTAACCTATTAATCCTTGTGTAGAAAAGAAGGGCAGAGATGGCGAGATATATCCCAACTAACTGTAATTGAGGATAGCAAATATTATATATAGCTATCATATAGCAGTGCACCTCTTTTAGGGAAGGCATGAGCACAATTGACAAGGATGCAGACAATGACGCCAGTTTTGAGTCATCTTCATCATCACTCAGTTGTGATCTTGGTAGTTGTTTCTGTGCTTCAAAGTGATCATGGGAATTTCTGCAAGGTTGCAGCCTCCTGTTAAGAATAACGTTACAAAATTCTGCAACGAGCAGAAGCTAGGATCTAGACGCACCTCGAATAATCTGAGCCTTCTGTCATTTGTTCCCTTCTTCGATTAGCCTTCCCGTCGTTGCTAATCTTACCAATTCCAGATCTTTCTCTGGCATTTCCCCTTCTGAAACCCGCTTCAATCGCTGCCTTTGCCTAGATGAACATTTAATTTATTGTTAAAAGAAATCTGATGATTAATCCATGACTCACCATATACATTGAGCCTTCACATATCCTTAGCTGAAAATAATCCAACAGCTAAAATCAAATTAAATGTTTCTCAAATAACCTCTGCAAGATTTGCTGAACTGTCTTCCGAAGCACTTGAACTTCTCTCTTGAATTCCTAGTCTTGATTTTGGGGTCCGGGGTGATCCAAAGTCATCATGTCGTCCGCGAACAACAACAGTTCCACTTGTAGAAGCATCATCAAAAGATGCATACCTGCTGCTAGACTACAAACGGAAATGGAATCAGACATGCTGGTTGTTGGCACAGCAAGACAATGGTTTAAAACACATACTGTGTAGTTAAAACGGAAAAAGGAAGGAAAAAACCATATACCGAGCTCTGATCACGAAGAATAGAAGATGACTGAGAACTTCTAGGAGATCTTATGACAACAGTTCCAGAGCCGCCGAGTGATGAATCATCCTAAAAATTCAGAAATCACGATGATATCACAGGTTTGAAGGGCATAAAGTTAACATCAACTATCTCTTGAGCACTGAAGGAGTCATCTTGAGGGAGTTTGAGGATATGAAAAACAATGATAACTTTATTCCTATAGGTAAGTAAATATTGATAAAGTTTACCATCTTATAAGAAAAAAGTAAATATTGATAACAGAAGGTAGAAAATGTGAAAGGTTCTGAGATGTGGTAATCCTTCAAGAGAACTTAATCAAACCCAGAAATGGTTGCCTGAACTCAAAACAGAATAGATCATGATAAATTTGTCGAGTTAGGAAGATAATTCCAGTCGACCAGACAGACAACAAAGAAAAGGTGCAAGTAAACAGAGACTGTATCAGGGCACATGTTGGGCAAAGGATCTTACTTCCTCATGGAAGTCATCCTGATTGTCATTCTGATAAGAGTTTCTTTTAAGAACTCCTTCAGATGCTTCAGGAACCGTACTACCAGAAGCAGATGACCATTGGCTACCACTAGTCCATGATGTTCTTTGCGAGGTCTGGTTAGAGGGAACTTCTTGGCGCCTTTCCCTCGCATGAGGAGGTTTCAGAGCCCGAACTGTTCCAATGCCCTGAGATCCATCAACACTAAAGTCCCACCCGGCGTTTTTCACAGTTTTTACCTGATTACTGTATATACAAGTATTTGAGAATTTGATAATTAAAAAAAAAGCAGGTTAGAACCCATGTGTAGATCATATATTCCACCCACCTATCTCCAGCATTTCCTTGGCCTTTCTCATCTCTAGGCACTTTAACAGTATCAGATTGCTCAGCCAGAGCTTTTGGACCATTCTTTGGAGTCTCTCCATCCTCCTTTATTTGGTATTTTGGCCGTTCTCTATAAAGAAGAAAAAAAAGGGAAATTGACAGAATAACTGTCGAGCTCATTCTGGATTTTCTTTTGGCATAAAGCAAACAAGAAAGACAAGCTCAAAGACCAACTACACATTAAACCACATACCTATGAAACATAACAATCAAATAAGTGGAGGTGCAAAACTAGAACCACAAACCAAAGATGGAGAAAGAAGCGTCACACCTTATTCTCTCAAGAAGTCTGGGACTTTTCCTAGCATTCCTAATAAATCTATGTTTGAGCAATTCTTTGGCGCTTTGTCTCTGAAAGTATAAGGAAGAAATGCAAAGAGATCTTATCAAACCACAGCTGGCAATAAAAGATACAAGAAGTGAGGGTTGTATTACAACTACCTCAGCAGGA
>NW_010965216.1:1550283-1557911 GCF_000463585.1 Tarenaya hassleriana
CAGCAGGAACCTTTTTCAAACATAATGTAACAAATTCCTTCATAGGACGGGAAAAATGATCATCTAACTGCAGAAAGAGATGGAAAGTTAAAAAAAAAACAACTTATGGAAGATAACTTCATAATCGAGAGACATGGCAGCATTAGGTAACCACCAAAGCGAAATACTCCAATATCTATTGGGCTTTTATAATGTATAAAATTATACACTGAACGATATATGAACCTGAGGAGGACTTTCCCGGGGAATTATAAACAGCACTCTCATAGGATGAAGGTCAGCTAGTGGTGGTTCTCCCTTTGCCATCTCAATCACTGTTATTCCCATTGACCAAATATCTGCCTACGAAAGATAAACAATACAGTGATGAAACGGATGTAACAAGAGATGAAAGTTTTAGCAAACAAGTACATTTTGGACAAACAAAGAATGCAAGGTAAACTAGAAGGATCAATCATATAATGACGGATACCTTCTCATTATAGCCTTCTGAGTTCTGAATCACCTCTGGTGCCATCCAAAATGGTGTTCCTACAAAAGTCTGCCATTGTAATAACATTAGTACATGCAACCCAAGCAGTTGAACAACAACAACACCATTCTAGGAGAATTGGAGATGTTGTCTAAATTGACAAGAGATATCTTTTAACTATCATCCAGCTTTCCGAAGATCCCTTGCATCATAATTTTCGAGAATGATTTATAAAGACATGCATGGAGTACTATCAATTGAGGGCTACGTACAAGAAGACTGAAATTGTTGATTGGCAGAACTAAAATTATAGTCATACATTCAAGTATTGATTGAAATAGTGGAGCCTATTTAATACATGTCACCGTGATTTATTTAATGGAGAAGTAATGAACTTGCTTGAGACAGTTTAACTTAATAAGAACCAATTGACCTGACTATGCAAACAGCAGAATGTAAACAAAAAAGAACAACAGGCAAAGAAAGAATTAAAATAAAACAGACAAAGAACAACAGAATAAGCACCTTCCTCCTTGATATTGTCCGTGTCAATTGTGCAGAAACACCAAAGTCCGCAACCTGTTAAGGTGAAAGAAAAGGAAGCAGGAAATCAGAGGCTCAGAGCTGATGCAATTATAAGAAATCTGAGTACATTCATTTCTCAGGTATACAAAAAATTCAAATCTCAGTGTCTGAGCAAGTGTAGAATACCTTCACATCACCATTCTCGGTCAGCAATATATTAGCAGCTGCAATAATAAGAACAAAAGATTGTCATGCAACAAGTAATATAAGCACAATCGAATCACAGACAAAACTATAAGATGTTTAAAATTTTACTAGCATAGAAAACCTTTGATATCTCTGTGAATCTTTCCCTCGTTATGCAGATATTCAACAGCATGAAGCAGATCTCGTGCAATACAAGCGATTGATGTTTCATCCAATGGTGTACCTGATTGTAGCTGCAGAAGAGATATAGTTCCACTGAGATGTGTGCATCACTGCACAAACACAATTATATTTCCAAAGCTTTTGACAACAAAGAAATGAAATGACATACAAGGTCAGCAACAGAACCACCGGCCATATATTCCATGATGATCCATAACTTGGTCTGATGAAGGTATGAACCATAATATTCAGTAATATATGGACAGCGGCATTGTGACAAAACAGAAATTTCCTGGGAATCAACAATAAAAAAAATGAGTTGGATAGTAATAAGGGGAGTAGCAAATATCAACCATATACGATAAGGTTAGCTCAAGAAATACCTTCTGGATATCTTCAATCTCGTCCTCTCTGAAAATTAGAGATAGAAGGGCAACTAAGAAAAGTATGTTGGACAAGGTAGTTTTGTAGAAACAAACATATTACAGATGATAGATAAAGGGAATCGTGAATCTGTAACATTCATGGTTACAAGAGGCAAATGTATGACTTTATGAGAAAGCATAATATCTTTACAAGGAAACTTGATTGGAGACCCATGTATCGAAAAGGAGGAAAAAGAACTAAGAAAAAATATCAAATACTTACGATTCTTCAAGATCAATAACTTTAATGGCGACCTCTTTGTTGAGCCCCTTATCGAACCTGATAATCAGAGGCAACTCCTCAGCATCCAAATCTAATACCCATGGTTCTAGCCAGTCGTTACTCCGAAAGATTCTAGATTATTAGCAGTCAATTCAAATATCAAAATCGTATAACAGTTAATCCAAAAGTTTTCACTCTTTAGATGTCAACAATCAACAAACACCTGTGTCCAAGTTCGCTCTAACAACAGTTATCTGATAATAAGTTCATGTAGCTTACTGCTGCTCGCAATCTAGCATTTTCATACTATAGATGTTGATATTTAAAAAAACCGTATCTATATCACCAGGTGCTAGCTGAAGTTTCAAATCTTAATGTGTCATATCGCATTCTGACAGTGCAATAAAATCATATTGTATCAACATGGAACAGAATAACACTTGTAGTAATAATCAAAGTGTCGTGGCATTGTCCTGTCCCCTTTTCTGGTATACACCATTGTTTATTACTTTATTTCTAGACTTTGTACTCAGATGAGGTTAGATCTACTGCTACTCTGTTCCTGCCAAGAAAATGAACCACCAAGGCAAGGATATCCGCATGAAACGAAGAGTTACATGATTATGATTTCCACTTCCAAAAACTTGACTTTTCAGGGCAAATGCATTTTAACGTGTAAGATCGATCAAAGTTCCTTTGTACGCATTTCGATTTAGACTCTTCCCTGTGATGGCAATTAGTATAATTTACCGATATCATCAACCCAAAGAGCTACATAAGGACTCTTGCACATAATCTACTGTATCACGGGATTTGAATAACATAAATCTGAAAAATCCAAAGAAGCCAAATCGCATTAACTCAATACTTACGCTTTATACACATCGCCAAATGACCCTCGTCCGATCAACTCGAACTGGCTAAATCTGGCTCCAGCTGCCTCTTGTAAACCCGCAACATCATCCATTTCCACATACAACAAAAACCTACTCTCCCGCTCTGCAAATCCCTGGTAATGAAAATAAATTCACCGAGAACACGGTATCAGAACAGAAATCTCACCCTGAAACCCCAAATTTAAACTATTCTTCAACCTCCGATTCAATTTCCCAAAGTGGGTCAACCCCAAAAACCCTTACCCAATAATAAGAACTTCTGAACGTAGCCCATATCATAAGCCGAAGAAAGAACAGCGCAAGCTAAGATCTATAAATCCAAATGAAATCCGATAAAAAGCTACAATGCAGGTAAACCTTTTACTCAAAGCAAGCAAATAAAATAGGGAAAAACTTTTACGTATCGGAGACTTCTCACAAAAACAGCATTAATCCTCCCGTTAGGTGGAATCGAAGAAGAAGTGACAACTGAACAATAAAATTTTCCACTACCCAATAAATCATCCACTATAGGACAGCGAAACAACAACGTACACGTGAATTGAAACATCATCACCATCGTGGATTTTTCTCCAATTCGATCAACCAGACAAAAAAAAGAAAGTATTTAAGAATTTACTTTGATTGCGAGGTGAAATCCGAGAAATGCCGGGATTGATTCCAGTTACCTGGTAAAAAACGACGAAGACGACGAACAAATTACACAGATCTTTAAATCCTTCTCCTCTGTTCCCTGACACCTTTTCCCGAGAGAATTCTCTCTCTAATTGGTCTCCCTCGAGATCGAGCGGAACTATCCTCTGATGAAGTTTCCTCGATTTGATTCTTCAATTTCCATTTTCTTTATTTATTATTTTCAATTAAAAAAATATGGAAATCATTCCGAAGGATCCGACCCGGGTTAGGCCCAATCATTAATCGGGTCAATAAGCCCATTGGTTTTAAGAGTCCAGGTCTATGCTTAAGAAAGGCCTAACAGGTTACAGAACTTGTAGGTCACAAACAAGACGGAATATCCCAAAATAATACCTGAACTTCTCAATTTTCACAAAATAAAATCTAAACTTTGTTTTCTATCAAATAAAACATCAACTTCATTTTTCAGTCAAAAATAAATCTGAACTTTATAACCTTTGTCATTTTTAACCCTATTACTGACGTGGCAAGTCAATACTTTGACCGTATTTGACATATCATCGTTCACGTGTCATAATATCGGAACGTCACGTCAGCAATAGGGTTAAAAATGACAAATATTATAAAGTTCAGGTTTATTTTTGACTGAAAAATGAAGTTGAGGTTTTATTTGATAAAAAACAAAGTTTAGGTTTTATTCTGTGAAAATTGAGAAGTTCAGGTATTATTTTGGGATTTTTCCTAAAATTAAATAATAGGGTAAAATCTCAGAAAAACTTCGAACTTACTAAAATATAGAAAAATAAACTCTGAACTTGAAAAGCTGTCATTTAATACCCAGACTTGCAACTTGTAACTGGAAAAAACCTCGAACATGTAATTTGGTAGTCTAAAAAACCGTTGGCCATTTTGACCAAATTTTCAGACGATCGGAAGTTCATGTATTGTCGGATTATTGATGTCATCATATATACGTCAGCGAGTTTAACTAAAAAGTTGACACGTCAACATTTTTTTAAAAACGAAAATCGGTCTTAACCCGGTTTACTTACTTCTACGCTTCTCCTTCCCACTGCTTCCCCTCTCTATTTCAAAGTTTAGGGTTTCGAATAGTTTTCATCAATGGTTGAATCCTAAACTCAACCAGAGTTTCGCATTCTCGTATCCAGAGCTTCGACAACACCTTCGAAGCTCTCAAACTCCGACGGGGGCAGAGAGGTTGGGTGTCGGGATTGATGTTGTGAACACCACTGTGTCCACGTCATCCACCGCGACCATGGCTTCCGCACAGGTAGGTCCTACCCACCGAGTCTCGTAGGCGTCAACCCTAATTGGGAGCCACCCGACGATCTCCAACTCCCAGAAAAACTGCGGAACCACCAGAGGCTCCGTGAGCTCCACCACTGACGAAACCGAGCACAGAATTCTACGGCCATGACTCGACCCGAGAGATTCGACCAAACCCATCGGCATCTCTACCCAGAGCGGCGAGGACAAAACCCTCGTCGCCGTCGTCGTCTCCGGGAGGAGGCGGTATGGGCTTCTGGAGGGCGGTGATAACGGCGGATGCGGCGGAGATAGCGATGCGAGAGGGAAATGCGACGGCGGAGAGGAGGGAGATAGACGACGGAGAGAGGTGGCGCGTGAGAGAGATGATGGCAGAGAGGATGGAGATAAACCGGGTTAAGACCGGTTTTCGTTTAAAAAAATGCTGATGTGTCAACTTTTTAGTTAAACTCGTTGACGTGTATATGATGACATCAACAATACGACAAGTGGACTTCCGATCGCCTAAAAATTTGGTCAAAGTGGTCAACAGTTTTTTAGACTACTAAATTGCATATTCGAGGTTTTTTTCATTTACAAGTTCAAGTGTGGGTATTAAATGATACATTTTCAAGTTTAGGGTTTATTTTTCTATATTTTAGCAAGTTCGAGGTTTTTTCGGGATTTTACCCTAAATAATATTCTATAACACATTTTTTTTTGGTTTAATGTTAATTCTATGATAGAATTTTAGTAAAACGTATAAACTTCGCCTACTATAAATCGATGTGATCATTAATTACTTTTTATAGTAGACGAATTTTAATGACGCGCTGAAATTGGAAAGGATAATGGTACGTAAAAATGCATTACTGATTTTTCTAAAATTAATCGTAAAAAAATTACCGTTTCGTGAAATAGCAATATGTAACCGTTGTTTTTTTATTTTCTTAAAATGGGCCCCACATAAACACAAATGGGCCCCACATAAACACACAAAATTTACCATTTAGTGAAATAAAAATACGTAACATTAACACCGTAAAAAAAATAATTTCTTAAAGTGGGTCCAACAAAACAGGTCTTTTCCTTTTATCGTAACTTCTCTAGTGAAATTGTCATTTCTAATAGATATAAACGGATACACACAATTTACCCCACCTTATACTTAAAAATGGATATAAAGTTAGATCTTTGGACCCACCCAACAATATCAAACCATATGGTAATGAAAGCATTTATAATTTTATTACTTAATTTTGCATTAAATCCGATGGAACATTACCATCCAAAAAGCCAATGAAACACACACAAAAGGAAAACAAACACTTGCAAAAAAAAAACCCTAATCAGAAATTTTTATTCTTCCTCTGCATGTCCGTGTCATCATTCACCACTCTCGCAGGCTCCATTGCATGACATTCCCGACAAGCCAAAACCACCGCCCTCAATATTCTCCTCCACCACCTCATCACCCTACTTCCCCTTCCCCTCCTCTCCTCCCCCTTCTTCCTCCGCCTCGCAGCCACCACCGTCACCGGTCTCCGGCCACCGCCGCCGACCCTAATCCCACCGGCTCCCCCTCTCTTCACCGACCCTTCCCTCTTGAACGCCGCACCAGGCACCGGCGTTATATACTGCCACCGTTGTGAGTACGATCCACACAGCTGCGCCGTCACTAACTCCGTCGCCTTATTCCTCCTCTTGCATGGCTGCCCCGTCGTCATCGTCGGATTAACGCTCTTGTTCGTGGTATTTACGGTTTTGCCACTGCGCGTCACCGGCATTAGGTCTAGTTGTCGTGGCTTGTGCTTGTTCGGGCTCATGACCATGTTGCTGTTCGTGCTGCTGCAACTGCTTGTCCTTGGTGTGTAAGAATGTGGGCTGCAACAGCTGCTTCGGCTGTTCGAGCTGTTGCTCCCTGATGAGGCCTCGCTTGTCGTACGCGAGATCGTACGGGCCGATCTTGATGTCGGAAAAGAGTGTGGCAAGAGACGGCCGTTGAAAAAGAAGTGATCCGCCGGGGAATTACCGGAGAACGGATCTTGCGACGGAGAAGACGGGGTCAAAGATCCGAATTCGAAATCCAGGTCGTCGTCGGGTTTATTCTTTTCGCCGGAGTTCTGGATTTTCGGGTGATCCTCCATTCTGGGTGTGTTGGATTATGGATGTGTTGTATATATGTGTATATATAGGGAGGGGGTTGGAGGGGACACGTGGCCAAATGGGTACGGAAGTGGTGTGAATCATGAGGAAGTCAAAGACTTTTGCCAGCTCAGGGTTTGAATACTTGCGAGATCGAAGTGGATGGTGTTTGTGTAATGATATTGTCGATGCGATTTGAGTTGGGGGGATCCCAAATGATGCTATATTTTAACACGAGACATTATCTATTGCTGAATATCTAGCGGGTCCTTTCATAAATTTTATATTCGATATTTCTGCGTTTTATTGATAAATCGTTAGTGAAATTGGCTTAAATGATGTTTTTCTTGAGTACAATCTAAGAAATCTTTAATTAATCAACCCCTATTATTTATTTATTTTTAATTTTAATTTATGTGTACTCTACTTTGGCTCACATGCTATTTGAGCTAAGGATTCTCCTAAGGGACGGTCTCCCAAAAATACTTATTTCGCATAAAGCAATAATGGCTTTATCAAAGCTAACTAGTAAATATTTAATTTATTAAAGGAGAAGGATAAAAAAAATAAAAGAAAGAGAATATAAACATAACAATATGAAAAAGATGCATTACACATTCCATC
This sequence comes from Tarenaya hassleriana, assembly GCF_000463585.1. Lineage (NCBI taxonomy): Eukaryota > Viridiplantae > Streptophyta > Magnoliopsida > Brassicales > Cleomaceae > Tarenaya > Tarenaya hassleriana. Next base: position 1,557,865 of record NW_010965216.1, read on the forward strand.
TAATGCATAAGGATGCAATGTTATATATATATATATATATATATATA
>NW_010965216.1:1558152-1585421 GCF_000463585.1 Tarenaya hassleriana
TATATATATATATTAACCAAGTGTGTAACAAAACCGTGAGGTATTGAATGGAAGAAGTTTTTAGGGGTTTTAAAATTCAAAAACTAAAAAAAAATTGGCAATCAAGTTTTTATAAAGTTAATTTTTATAAAAACTATCATTTTGATGAAAAAATCAAATAAAAACTAAAAAACTTTAATTTTTTTTTGGATTTACAAAAACCACAAACTAAAAACCAAAATTCAACAACCAAAAACTAAACCCTAAAACTCAAAGTAAAAATTACTACCACTCAAAGCTTGAATTACTTAAAAAAACAAATAAATATATCAACAACAGTTTGATAAATAAATCGGCAAGCTGATTAATAGTATGTTTAGATATTCGGTTATCTATACTATACAATATAAGAGAATGTTTCTGATATATTGATACAAAAAAGAGTTATATCGATCTTTCAATAGTTTTAAAACTAAGCTAAAACCCTAAATGCATAATTTTACAATAATAGATGTATTTTGAGCCATGGTGTTGCCTTTGTATTGGGCCAAGACATGTCCCAAATAAAAAAAACTAAATCATTCAATTAATACATAATCAAAATATAGGCATATATATATATATTGTAAAATGAGGCCAAGACAAAGAGCTCACACAATGGCTTTTATGTCTCCCATTTGGGTCTCTCTTTAGGACACACCCATTGTGTCGGGGTCCCATCCCTAAAAATCATGTCCTTAGGACCACCCATCATTAGCCTCTCCACTAATCAACTTAATCATATTAATTATCTTTAATTATAATTAAATTTTGTTAATTAATGACTGAGTGTGGAATGGACGTTTGTTAAGTGTAGCTCACGCAATTACATGTAGCCTAAGAGTCAAAATTAATATACATAAGATGATTTGAAATGAAAAAGTAAGAAATCATTTGAATTGGCCTTTTAGTTGCTTCAAGTTTTCATTTGTTTAGTTATTTTTGTCGGTCTAATAATTATCGTGGCTTTATTTTTGGAATACAATAATATAAAAAGTGAATTGGACTCAAAATTTGTAAATATGTTATAAAAAAAAAGCTTATCACTCAGTGACAAAATATAGCTTTTCTTTTTGTATTAAATCAAAGTTGATAGACATAGTAAAGGATTTACACTTGAAATATTTTAGATTTTTAATTTTTCTAAGATTTGATATATAAAATAAATTCAGTTTACGTATTGTATGTCATTGAAATTAGGATTAAGCTTCTAAGCCAGTTTGATTCAGATTATTATAAAATAGCCCAATTATAATCTTTACTTAAATGACAACTCAAAACAATTAGTTTCTTGATAACTCAAAATATTACTCTTCATTCCAATGTAACATGAAAAATTAGCTCTTTTATAACCTCGCGTTATAGGATCACCGATTTAATTCGAATTTAAACCTTACTATAACATTTTTATTTTTATTTTTAAAAGAACAAAGTCAGTCCATCAAAGAGTTCGTTATTGATTTCGCTAAAGAAAAGAAGCCTCATATATTTGGGCTTTTGTTCGGCCCATATTGTAATGGCCCATAACATGATAAAAATACTTGCATTGATATTTCTTTTTCTTTGTATAGTTTTCTCAATCCTAATTTGGAGGTGAATTATTCGGTTAATAACCGAATAATATATGACTATAACTCAATCGAATTTGAATTCAAACTGAATCGAATAAAAAACCGTAGTTTTTTAGAAAATAAATATTTTTATCATAACCGAATCGAATTCAATGTAAAAACCGAATGATTATAGTTTTTCTAAAGTGAAATAATCGAATCGAATGCGAACCGAAATCCGATTAATCCGTGTCTAATCGAAATGTTAGAAATTTATTATTGTAAGTGGCTATTTCCGATTCCAGTTCGGGTGATTTAATTATATTTAAGTTCGATTTTTTGTTTTGTTTTAAAAAAACTGCAATCACGTATCGATTTTGATTCAGTTTGATTTTGTTTCGAATTTAGTTGTATTTAATCTTTATTAATAAAAATATTTGAAGTCTCTCAATTCGGTTTAGATCATTTTTTCAATTAAAAAAAATATACTTATTCGATTTTTAAATTAAATCCCGTATCGATTATGTAATATTCGATGCAGACGGATTCAATTATACACTTGTTGATCAACAATTCTATAATTTATATATACTTTTGATTATTTAACAAAAAGAATTTTCATTATTTTTATAAAAAGAAGTGAAATAGGTGGCGCGAAGGTATTGCTCAGAAAATTAGATGCAAATAAGGCGGCGATGGAAGCTGACATGCAGAACTCCGCATTCGTGTCATCCCCCAAACCTTCACACCTCTCTCTCTCTCTCTCTCTCTCTCTCTGTGGCTATCTTACACGCTTACACTACCTAAATTGACATTGGATTCTTCTTGGTGTTCTTTGTTACATATTCAATCGGCATTTCGCCTTCGATCGAGCCATGACCGGTAGAGAATTCCTCCACAAGATGAAGGAAACTGTCAAGGTACGGTGAATCTTCTCTCTTAATCTCTGTCCCGCTCAAACCGATGCTCTGTTTGGTGGGTTATTTTCGCGAATCGGTTCGTTTGGTGATTCTACGAGTTAGGTGTTCTTAGTAAATGGGTTGAATCTGGTTTTTGCTGTAGCGGGGCAGTGAAACTGTGAAATGTGTTCGTTAGACCGGCGTATACTGTTCGGATTTGAGATACGCCTTACTAATTTTGGTCATTTGTGAGTTATTTGACGTCGATTTTGGTTGTGGAGATGAGATTTTGTTGAAGAGGAGTCAAGTGATGGATAGCTGAATTGGTTGTCTCCAGTATTGCGCATCCTCTCAGTCTCGAGCACCGAGAAATTCCTGTTGTTGTTGTTGTTGTTGTCTGAATGTGTTAAGATTGATATCTCGGTATTGATCGGACACGACTTGTCAGGAGATGTTCTGAATCGTTTTGTCTGTGATCATGGTTTCGAGCAGGAGAAAGTTGGGCGTGGTTCATCTGCTTCTGCAGATTCAGGTAAAGGGAAGAGCAAGATGTCGAAGGACATAACCCATGGTTATCACTTGGTGAAGGGCAAGGCTTACCACGAGATGGAGGATTACGTCATTGCCAAATTCAAGGAAGTTGATAACAATGAGGTTGGACTGTTTGCGATATTCGACGGCCACTTGAGCCACGTAATTCCTGACTACTTGTGCGGCCATCTCTTCGACAACATCTTGAAAGAGCCCAATTTCTGGGAAGAGCCTGAGAAAGCAATCAAGAAAGCTTATCGTATAACGGATACGACGATACTGGAGAAAGCTGCTGACTTGGGAAAAGGGGGGTCTACCGCTGTGACCGCGATATTAATCAACTGCCAAAAGTTGGTAGTTGCCAATGTTGGAGACTCTCGGGCTGTTATTTGCAAGAACGGTGTTGCGAAGCAACTCTCAGTTGATCATGAACCAAACATGGAGAAGGAGGAAATTGAGAATAGAGGCGGATTTGTTTCCAACTTTCCTGGTAACCAATTTGATTGTGTTGAAACATATGCCCTTATCGTGTTCCGGTTTCTTGTGTTACAGGAGATATGCTTAATCAGTTTTGCTAGACTATTTTAGGGCCATTTTTATGCATATTTTGTTTTTGTGTTGCCTTTGCTGTGATTTTTTTTTTGGTTCTCTGAAATTGGGATTCAAGCTCAGATTGATTTTAGTTTTATCAAACCAAATCAGGGGATGTTCCTCGCGTTGATGGCCAACTGGCCGTGGCAAGGGCATTCGGTGACAAGAGTATAAAGATTCATTTGAGCTCAGAACCAGATGTTTCTGTGGAGATGATCGATGATGATGCTGACTTTCTTATCTTAGCTAGTGATGGACTTTGGAAGGTTGGTTCTATCACAATCTACTCTCTACAATTTTCTTGCATCATCGCTGTATATTGAGCACTTGTAACCTTGTAGGTCATGTCAAACCAAGAGGCTGTTGAGTCGATTAAGGACATAAAAGATGCCATGTCTGCAGCAAAGCATCTTACTGAGGAGGCTGTTGCAAGGAAAAGTGCGGACGACATCTCAGTCGTCGTCGTGAAACTTCAGTGACCTTGACTTTTGGTAAGTCTTCTGCACATTTGGCTGAGCCACACTCCTTATTTGAATATGTATTGAAAACCTTCTTTAGCATCGCACACGACAAGTATTGAGTACAAGAGTAATGTAGATCATTTTCCATTTCTTCAAACGTACAGAACCACCAGGCATATGTAGACTCAAGGTTGCACAGAAGAGTCTTTTCCATCATAGGACAACATAAACAATACTTAAAACCCTTAGTTATATCCTTGACATCATGGCTCATTGGTTTGACATAGGTTAGATTCCACCTTTGGGAAACTAAGCGATTGTAGATGAAGCTTATGGAGATGACAGAAGAGAGAGAGCAGACAGCTTCTATCCGATCTGTGATCTCTTGAATGATGGGTTTCAAATAGGAAGTGTCATCTCCAGCCTATTCCTTTCTCGAGTCTGAGTGACTTGACCACTAAACCCTCTCCAGTCTGACCCTTCTCCGTAAATGTCATCAGAGATATTCCTCCGCCTCTCGTTTAGTTTGGCTAATCGCCTCCAACAACTTCTTTTTGCTTCATCAAACTCTAGAAGCTCATGAAATCTACTCAAACTCCGAAATCATTAAAGATCAGACCATTCTCTTAGCAGTAAACTCAAGGGTAACTTGAGTTTTAGGAACATATAGTTGAACCTGCTACATTGTTGGCAGAAACGCTGTCTGAAACAGGCAACAACGGCTGCCGGTGCCTTGGTGTGAACTCCGCACACTTTGTGTCAGTGGTGGTACAGCTTGGCCTCTGTCAAATCAGCTGTGCATTTATCTACATGGCACAGACGCGACGAAACACGGGCACTGCTGCTTCCACTATTGGGCCCTCTCACCCTCTCCATCACTTTCTTCTTCTTCTTCTTCTTATCTTCCTCCCCTACAACCTCCTCCTATTCCTATCAAGTTACTCTTCTCTTGTCTTCTTTTACCCTCCATTTTCTGGATTTGATTCAGGTTATAGTTTTAGGTTGATGATGGTGGTGGGTTAGAACTCTGGTATGTTACCAATGTGGAGGGAGGGTCCTGGGTGGTATTGAAGAGTGGAGTGTTTAGATTTTAAGTGATTAAAAGGTGAAGAAAAGTCAGGAAGATGGACCACTGTGCTCTTGTATGCTTCTCTCTGGTGGAATATGATGCAGGTTTATATGATCCTGTAGAGAGAGAGAGAGAGAGAGAGAGAGAGAAAGAAGGTAAAGGGATATGGGTTTAGGCCTAGTTGGCTTTAGAAGCTTAGAGGCGTATTATCTGATGCTTAGACCCGATTTCTGGTTAAATTTGTGGGTTTGAGATCCGAACCTTGATTAAAACTGGATAGCCTTGGTATTAAAGAAAGAATCAATGCCCTTGTTGGTAACTATGGAGACTGTTCATTGACCAGCCACGCATGGGCTCGTGTAATAAATCATAAATGGGCAGGATCCTTTGTTGATGTGATTGTTGGATTCCTTCCTCTGCTTACACAACCTTGGTCCGTTCAAGGTTAACTTGGGATGGAAGAAATAATTGGGTTATAGCATTTGGAGGTTTTTTTAACCTTGGCTTGTGCTTTAGATTGGGTGTTTGATGTAATATCATCTTGTCATGGACCATGGGGCAATGCTTGGACCAGAAAGCTTATATGCCATTAGGACCCCTTTGATTACTTTCCTGTGCCAAAGTCTTTATCATCTTTACTCATGTACATAGTTTTCTGAATTCGGATTTGAAGCTTTGAGACCATTTTAATCAAAAGAATGAACTATAAACATCTCTGTTTTTCTGTTTTTTTTTTTATAATTAAATTGTATCTCAACTCCCAACTTTGTTTAACTTGCTTCTATATATATATATATACAGTGGGAGGAGTGGCACTGGATAGAGAAGGGGACCCTCATGATAGATTTCCACTGCATCATCTCTCTCTTAATGGTTGGCTGAAACAAAAGAGAGTTGCAACATCTTTTTGTCTGTCTTCCTTTTGGATATTAAATAAAAATCTTGTCAGAACTCTTTCTTACTTGTTTTTGGGTTTTGGGGCTTTGTTTTTTTTACAGTGGGTGAAACAGTAAAAAAAAAGAGAGTACTAGAATTAGTGGTTTTGTGATGGAGACAGGACAATAAAAAAAGGACACACAATGTCATACAAAGTTGTTTACATAAGAAGAATAAATGATGATGTCCTTTCATTGCTATCTTTCAACAACTTTGATCTAACTACTAAAATTTTTTACCTTTAAATTTTTTTTCCAAAGATATAATGAACCAGGTACAAACTAATGTTGGAGTTAGAAGATAACTATATATGGATTATACCTTTTTTTTTCTGCGGTTTCGAATTTGAAACGGAATATTCGTTTTGTATTTGTATTTCATTTCACCGGTTGTATAATCCAAAATTGGACGTCTATATATATATATATAACACATTAATTTGATCCTCTAAGAATTATGTTTTTTTTTGGTCCATGTGAGAAGGAAATGTCAAATAGAACAAGACAAAAGCACAACAAAAGGTGTGTGTGTTTTAGGTAAATTCCTACTTATCACTGAAAATATCAGAAAAACCAGGAGGCAGGTTTTTCTCTCCTTTAGCATGCAATATGAAAACAAATTGGCCTCTGTAAATTTTGTTTAGGGCAGCAATCGTTAACTTTTGTGGTGGAGAATCCAATTTCTTAATTTATATCAAATTGATTACACAAATTTAAATTTTCAATATAATAATAATAAAGTTCCAAATATAGTTATACATTTTTAAAATTCTAAAATGGATTGAAACGTGTATAGCCCTTAGTACTATTTATACCTGCAATATAACTACGAAATCCGAGAATCTGTTAACAGTATCCATGGTCATATATATCAATCCACTTTAATTTCAAAAATTAATTCGGTTTTCATGTAACACACGCATAGATATACGCAGGGTTAATTAGCTCCACTGAATAATTATATTTAATATTAAAATTTTTTAAAAATAGATTTGACGATATAATTTTAAACAATTTTTTATATTTGTTTTATCCCGTGGTCGACGTTTCAGAGTTCGATAGTATTCGATTAGAAATTTCATATATACGGTAGTATTCGATTATTTATTTTAACAACTTTGGCTATTCTTGGAATTCTCTGTTATAATCGGCCAAAATGAAAGTTGGTGTTAATAAACTACTGCAATGGCATATAGTTTTGTTTTAATTTAACTCTAGAGTTCTTTATTCACTTTTATTCAGTGGACATTCCAAACTGAACCATATCGAACAAAAAATTTTGGTATTTTTTTTCTGAACCATACCATTCAAAATTTTTGAACGGTATATCTTTATAGAACCGAATTTTCCAAAATCGAACCGAACTAACTTTATAAATTTTCTGAAAAACCGATTTTTTTTAAGAAAATCTAATTTTTTAAATAAAAACCGAAACCAAACTATACCAAAACCGGAACCAAACCGAATAATATACGGTATTAATTTGGTACAAATTTTAGAATACCGAATAAACCGTTTTCGAATCGAACCACTAAAATTCCGAACCGAATCCTGAAATGTCCACCCTAACTTTTAATTCTTTTTTGCTAATAATAAGCATGAATACATAATGTCTAACGTGTTATAACGATAAAAAAAATTGATATATTTTCTATTAACAAAAATAGATAAATCACACTTAAATCACGGTCTTATATTTTGGAATCCAAACAAATTATGATTTATAACAAATATTTGAATGAATTAGAGTTTGATCTTTAGTGAGACAAATCATTAACATCATAAAATATATCTTAACAAAAAACACAATTCAATCGGTCGAAGATTATAAAAATTGATGATTATTAAGAACTATCTGAAGGTATGTTGTTTTCTTTTATATAAAAATATTTAAACTCTCATTTATCGTTCTACAAAATATTTAACTGTTATTTATATAAACCTGAAAATATAATATGCATTAATAGATGTTGAGATTAAATGTGTAATGGGCATATATATGTTACTGTATTGTGTTTGGGTTTTTACGGTTCTCTTACAGAAGAGCATCTTCTCCACCTCCCTTCAATTTCATTACAAAGAACAAATGAAATTCATATCGAATTATATCATACAAAAAATTGTCGTCTCCTACGTAACGAAATGCCGTGAATGAGTTGACAAAAAAAATGTTTTTATTTTTTTTTTCATTTTGGCCCATCAACAAAGAAAAGATTCCAAATCCTAACCCGATAAAGCAGAATGGATACATATGATCCACAAATACGAGAATATATATATACATATACACACGATAATATATATATATATATATAGAAAAAAAATACGTATATGGTAGTTACAATAATTACCTAACTAATGCATTAGTTAACAAAATCCAAAAAAAAATTAACGAAAATGATGATTATTTAATTCGTGTAGATATTTGAGAAATTTTGAATTCAAGTGTAGTTTTTTGTCAAATTTAAAATACTTGTATGAAAAAAATATTTGAGAAATTTTGAATTCAAGTGTAGTTTACGCATTACATGAACATAGTCACGTAAAAAGAGTGACGTGTTGTTTTGTGTAAGCCATAACCGATTCCATATTCTTTTTTCCATGCATTTTCTTTCAATGAGAACTTCAACGTAGTTATTATATTCTATTGTTAATTATCTGTTATGAAATTAAACAGAAAATAACTATCGGGTATATATATAGAACTAACTGTTGAGAAAACCTTTTAACAAAAAAAAACCGTTGAGAAAATCCAATTTGATTAGCTCAACTGATAAAATAGAAATGCAAAGGGTTTGTCTCGCCCTGATTTCGAACCTCAAATTGGAGAGAAAACATTCATATGGTTTTCTATCGATCCATGAATTAGTTTGGACCTCGGTCCAATATAACTGATTAGAAAAAAAAATATTAAGAAAACTACTTTGCATGGAATCTACAAAAAACCACTTTGCAGGTGGTTAATTATTTATACAGATTGTTGTTATTACATGCATCAAGCGTGTCATGAGAGATTTTTATATTATATATATATATATTGATGTAAAAATTTATTTGATTCACGAGTCAATCTATATTTTACCGAGTTCGGTTCAACAAATTTGAGTTCGAAAGAAAAACGGGTTGAAGGAGGTGTTCTCATCGCGACTCAGGTCGGTGAATCCATTAATTAATTCGCAGATCAGGAAAATAATTTTTAAAATTTTAATTTTTAGTATATTTTGAATATTTTTATTATATTTAATATTTTTTAATTACAATCTCTCTTTACCTATATTATTTTAGAATATTTAATCTATTATATATATAATTAGTAAAATTTTAATTATATTTTTTTTTAGTTAGATATTTGGTCCGACTCATGATTTAAGGTGAGTTGAGATAAATCAAATATTTTTCACCTCGCTGAAAAACGGGTCGGAATATATCGAGTTCATAAATTTTGAGATCGAGAAGAATTGGACCGATTTGAACCGAAATCGAGTCCATTTTACGCCTCTAATTTGAACCTTTGAAAGTAGGTGATCCAATATCCGTATTGGATAGGATTTTGTTCCCATGTGAAATCATTTCTTTTGTTTGCTTTGGTATGATATTTCCTAGAAAAAATCATTATATTATTGATTTGATTAGCACTAAAAAAAAACTTTTAAATTACTAGCAGAATGTCCCATGCATTTCGATTTGATGTTTGAGTTTATATAACCCTTGGTTTCGAGAAAATTCGAAAAAACAAACACGGCGGTGAAATTTATGAATGACTAAATACCTAATTAATAAAGATTAAGAACCTTAAATTATGGATTAATCCGTTAATGACGCGAAGGGCAACTAGTCGTCATAATCATCATCCGAAATCCAATATTGCATTGCATTTAATTCGCTAATTTATTTTGGTGATGATGAAACTCTAAGTGCTACCAAAGGAATTTAAATGGATAAGTTTTTCAAAGCGGATATGATAAACGTAACAGAGTTTTATTTATTTATATGATAAATTTTTTAATTTAATATATTCTCCATAATAATAATAATAATAATAATAATAATTTGTAAAACAAATATAACTAATTGTATCTATTGATCAATATGAAGTATTTATTACATCCGTCTTGTTTCAATTTTCTTTAACTTTTCTCAAGCGGAAAACATATGCTTGAATTATTCGTATAGTTTACAATTCGTATGAACATATACAAAAAATTATACATTCAATATTCATTAATATAACTATTTATATACAATATAATATAAATTCAGATATTTATATGTCGTCTAATAAGACGTTAATTAAATTTTATAGTTTTTCTCACGTATGTATAGGATTCTACTAGATATTTATGTAAAATCATAGGGAGTTAGGAACAATAGAGATGTCCCATAACAAGCTTTGGGGCCCAAAGTGAACGACAAATTTTTATAGGCAATTTTCGCAAATAGTAAAAAGATACAGGGCTGAAAAATACTTTTAACCATACAAGAGAGTTAAAAAACAATTACAGTTGCAGTAAATTATAAACATATCCCTCTCTCTCTCTCCCCCCTCAGTTAGATTCTTCCGGCGAGACTTTCGGAGAAGTGACGGGAAAAAGCGGGAGCAGCTGCGGCGGCTCCGAATCTCGCGGCGTAGAAATCGGAGATGGGTGCAGATAAAAACCTTTTTCCGCAATTGCCCTCTCTTCATTCGACAATGGCGACATCTTGTCGAACGGGTCTCCCTCGTTCTTCAGCGGCGTCACGGGGCTGTTCAGACCCAGCTTCGGAAAATCCAGACAGCTAGGCGACAGAATCTCCGGATTCCTCGGCGAAAATCCTGAGCTACCGTTAAATCCTCCTCCTCCTCCGCCGCCGATCATGAGGGTATTGATCATGAAGCTGTTCTTGAGGTTGTGTCTCCTCTCGTAGAGCTTGAATCCGGTCTGTTTCTTCGGCGGTACTGTCTTGATCGGCGGAATAATGAAATTTCCCTTCCCGGCGGAGGTGGTCGCCGGCGGGGAAGGTGAATCTGGGGACCTGGGGGAGGAAGAGGAGGAGCCAGTGAGCATCTGGACGACATGTTTGAAGGATGAAGTGTCGGCTTGGACAAAGGTTGTCGGGTAATGATCAGATCTGGTGACGATGTGATGATGCAGAGATCCAGTCCCATTGATGTACGAACAAGATGATGATGAAGGAGAAGCAAAATTTCTGGATTCTTCCAGATGTTTCGTTGAACTCTTCATCGATAAATTCATTTCAGAAAAGATTCTAGAGTCGAATGAGGTATGGTTATACACGAAATCTCCTCCTCCTCCTCCTTCTTCTTCTTCCTCACAAAGGGTTTTCTTCTAACACTCCATTGAATCTCTCTCTCTCTCTCTCTCTCTCTCTCTCTCTCTCCCTTGTCTCTATCTTTGTCGCGACTCTCTTTGGATCTCTGTAACTGTGTATCGAGTGAAGGAGAGAAGAGAGAGGGGAATTAAAAGGGGGAGTGTTTGTTTCCCAAAGCCACAATGAGGTTTTGGGATTATAAAAGGAGGAGAGAGCATTTGCATTGGCTTGGCTGTGATTTCTTTCTTTAATTTGGAATCTTTCTTTATTACATTTTTCTTTTTTCAAAGGGGAAAGTTGACATTCATGATTTTTGCCCTTTGAGCATCAAAAGGTATTTTTTTTATTAGGTAATTTTGGTTTTAATATATATCCACTAAGTGCTTCCAATTTTAATGTTATTGAATTAGTAAACAATCTGGTTTTCTATTGAAGTAAAATGAATTCTAGAGTTTGAATTATCTTTTTCCAACGACAAAAGACAATGTCATTAAAATCCATTTATTAATTTTTCTCTGAAAAGTCAAGATTTTTAAAAAAAAAATAATGTTAGTGGTTTGATCTCTCATGTGATTCTTTATTAAATATGTATACATATATAAGATTTGAACCTAATTTTTATATTTTATGAGTTCAAAATTAGCCATTGTACCAAAGTTAAAAAGCTATCTTTTGTCATTTGGATATGAGTTGTAATTTTGTTTGTTGAATTTTGAGTTTTATACCCATTTTTAAAATTTATTTATATATACATAAAAAATATATAACAAAACTATGCAAAAAGGTTAAAAAAATATATAAATAAAGATTACGTACTATGAATTATCCTTCATTGGTACCATGTATTTTAAACATAAGTTCAAACAAAAATCCTCTACCCAAAAATATTTGCATAAACTTGATTAAAAATTCGAAAAAAAAACGTTAAAGAAATTAAATGTGATTTTATAGAATAAGACGCGGCACCATAAATGCATCCCCTTTGAGCCTCTCTTCTCTCAACATCGACTAAATCAAATCTATTCGATGTTTCTTCCATGAAATCGACTTGATATATATATATATATACAGAAATACAAACATATTTTAATTAGTATTTACAGAAACAATATATCTAGTTTATCTGAAATATAATCTATATATAATTATCTCATATTTCTCATATATACAATTCTATTTTGATCTACACATGGATGCTATATATATACATTTTGCTATAGATATTTAATGTGTGGACCACTATAATTTCTCCGAAAGTTAATAATTTATGAATAATCTGAAGTTTGAAATTCATTTATTTTTAAAAGCAAAAGTTAAAGTAGGCAACTAATTAAAGGGGAACATAAATGCAATAGCGAATTTCTGATTATTCCACACAAGGGAATTTGTCTTAGAGCTACGAGTCAATAAATTAATAATGAAAATATACATAATTATAATATAAGCATTTGATTCTCTCACATAACACTGCGTTATATACATGTATATATAATTAATAATTTGTTTTTTCTTTATAAACTTATTATTTAAGTTTTCTACTATTACTGTCTCTGTCCAATGAATGTATGGACCTATAGACCCATTAATATAATAAATCTTGCAATATATTTGATTCAACATATTCTCTATATGACTATTTCTTATGATTAGACTTTTGTCACGGAACAAAAAAAAACTAAAATAAAATAACACACTTAATTTTCCATTAGAATAAATTCAATAATCTTTTCAACACAAAGTAAGAAAGATTCCGTGTGCATGCACTGCATGTATTGAGCCGCAAACCCTAAATATACGAACTAATCGCCTGCCTATATGGACACGTGTACGGTTCTCACTGGGTAATCCTTCTCAATTAGAGTCAAAGCATGAGCTTGGTAATCTTACAACGTAATTAATTAAATTCGGTTTTGGCCGGTCCGACTAATCAATTACATGATATTTTATAAATATGACATCATAATTCATATATTTTACAAAATAAAATAACAATAATTAGGTTTTATGATTGGTTAAACACAAAATCCAATTAGGGATGAACGGTGAATATATGTATTCGTAATTATATTCCCGAAATAGAATATTCGATGATGAGTTTTAGGGACAAAGCCAAACAAGAACTTGTTCCTCATCTCGTGTTCCAAAGTCAATGCTTTTGGTGTCGGAAGCACATCTTTTTTATTTTAGATATGAACACGTCATCCACTCCTCCAAGTTTAAATTTTACTATTCTAATAATATATTTTAAATAAAAATAAAAAGGATTTGACGAAGTTATTGTTCTTATTTTTGGATTTAATACTGCGTTTGAACTTAGAAATTAGCTTAATCAACACACACCCCCACATGTGTATATATATGGATAATTGTTTTCTAAGACGGGTTTGGTTTGACTATGTATGTGTGTGTCCTTACATATATATTTTGGTTGAGAATTGATAAGAAAGTGAGAGTTTTACAAAGCATGACGTTTTAAGATATCTAGGTTTTATTTTTTTTTAAATAAAATCTTGGATTTTTTTTTTCTTATTTTAAAGGTTGGACTATTTTCTTTTGTCATTTTTGCATAGATGTGAGGTCTTAGTTATTATATTCCAGTATATATACTCTCTCGTCTTTTGTCGTCGGAAAAAAAAACATAAAATTAATGGTCAATTTGTAAAATTTGGAAAAAAAAAATGAAATGTATGTATGTATGTATGTATGTATGTATGTATGTATGTATGTATGTATGTATGTATGTATGTATGTATGTATGTATGTATGTATGTATGTATGTATGTATGTATGTATGTATGTATGTATGTATGTGGTTGAAAGTCAATTGCAAGAAGATGGCTCATATAAGTCAGAAGCAAAATCATAATAATAAGTAAAAATGGAGGATTGATCTTTACTGCCTAACCCATTTTAGGTTTCCACTATCTTTACACTTTTTTGGTTGCAACAATTTCATAATTAACTAGTAATTGTTTTTTTCAAAGGCGTTCATAAATTTTAAAACGACAAACGATTCATTTATTTATTTTTTAAATGTACGTGTTAATTGGAATTTAAAGGTTGCATAAATTTCTTGAGAAATACTACAGCTGCAATCATTTGAATTGTTTAGAACAAATTAAATCAAAAGTAAATACAAGTGGCTAACAAATAATTTCTCGTCATAATCATGCACACAACATCATGGCCGGTTAATTAATTAGGTTGTAATAAATTAGATTTAAGGTTAGATTCTGTCAAATTGGAAAATAATTTAGGTAAAGGCTGTCAACACCTTGCATTATTAAACCAGTGGCCTAATTTTACATCAAAACAAATGATGGAATTTGACTAACTAGACAAATGGGTTTGGCCCTAGTTTGGTTTAAGATGTTTCAGGACTCGATTGGTTAAGCAACAACTAAAAGTAACCCAAAAAAAATAAAAATAAAAAATAGTAGAATTTTTTTTTATGTAATGGTAGATTTAAAATATTATAAATGAATATTGTTCTCATTATTGTTAACCGGATGAAACATAATTCCATATGGATTCATTAAGTTCGATTATCTAATTACCATCATTGTTTTCAGGACTTTAGAAGTGCTATCAGTTCATTAATTACAATCACGATGATAGTTTCATAATCTCCAAGGCATGCAGACGTTTACCAGTGAAGTGAATAGAATGATGATGGTGATAATGATGATGATGATGATGATGATGAATGATCATGATGTACATACCGGTTTTTTCATAAGGTGTAATGTAAAAAACATAATTCAAAATCTCTCATCTTCATCTTCAAGAAGAGCATTCTCATCTTCATAAAAAAACCTTAGACTTGTGCTCCCATGGCTCTGTATCAAGTTACAGATATCTGATGAGCTCCACAGAAAATTTCCCTTTCTTCGTCGTGTTTATCTCTCCGATCTGCAAAAAAAACCCGAATCATTGAGACCGGTACCGAACTCCGCAACAGATTTTATGTTATTGAATCCTTTAAAGGCCTCACCTTGAGCCTCCCTTTCCCGCTGACCGACACGATATCTCCTGTTTTCAGAGTGGTTCCGTTCTTTGTAACGGTTAACCAATTCACACGTACGTCCTTGTTACTGCATACATACAATGGGATTAGGCCGTTTTCTTGGCAATACGAGGTTTATATGAACGAGAAAAAAAAACTCTTAAGAGGGCATTACCTAATCAAATCAACTAATTTAGACCGAGAAATCTTGAAACCTGCACTGGCTAGTGCATCAACTCTCAATGATGCCTCCACGGTCTTGAAGGACTTGGTCCTGAAACAAATCTATCAAATGGATACAAACCCATTCAAGAACAGCAAATATGTGATTTGAAGGATTAAGCACCGGTCTTTGGATGGTCGTACCTCGGAGGTTCGTATTCAAGAGCAAGCAAGGGTATCTTTGTACAAGAGACGGAAACATTGCCAACCTACGATTGAATAACCAGATCACATGATTAGTACATCAAAATATTATGCAGATTCTCATATCGCGATTGACTTAAAAGGGTTACCTTGTCGAGAGCTGAAACAATGAAGTCAGCGAGTTCAGGAACGATCAGGACCTGGGCTCCCTTTTCTTCCTGCAAAATCATCGCGGAAAAGGGTTTGGAAGAGATTTCGGTTTAGGCTGAGGAGTAGGCTATGAAAATATA
Source organism: Tarenaya hassleriana (assembly GCF_000463585.1). Taxonomy (NCBI): domain Eukaryota; kingdom Viridiplantae; phylum Streptophyta; class Magnoliopsida; order Brassicales; family Cleomaceae; genus Tarenaya; species Tarenaya hassleriana. The sequence goes on from NW_010965216.1 coordinate 1,574,179, forward strand.
AAACACAAAAAACTTTTGTAAAAATTGTTGAGTTCAGTGATGGAAACCATGAATCTGAAGATACCTCAGCAAGAGTAGAACAGAGTCAATCAGAATTCCGGAAGATACCTGCAAGATGATGTCTCCAAGCTTTTCCCTCGCAATCCCTGTCCCGAGAATTGCTCCAAGGAAATCCCCATGGGAACAAGGCTGGAAGCTGAAATTCCCCGTGACACTAGAGCGTGACAAAACACACTCAATATAAAGATCAAGATTCTGGGATATGGGTGAAATTCAGAAAGAAGGAAAGCATATTTATGGCTTATACCTCAAAGCAGCAACTATATCTGGATCACTGGTTAGTACATCGGGGTGTCCAATGGAGATCCTACACCGTTCAGCCTAGACGGTTGAAGGAAAGGAATATCAGCTTGTTTCACATGTCAGACCAATACAAAAGAAGAAGACCCGACACCTGCACTGAAGAACCAACCTCAGGATAACCTCCCTGGGCAATTGCTTTAACATCTGCAAGACTTTTCAGTACCGAAATCGATTCCTTAACGATAGGTGGTGTTAAAAAATCTGTGTGAAGGACTTCTCTTCTCGATGCTGCTCGTCGGGCCTACATTGCAAATTGAAAAAGAATAAAAGAATTTGCTCGAAGATTCCTCTTTTGGGGCGTGCAAAGAGCAGAAACGAAGTGCAGAAATGGCGGTACCATCTCAAGGATATGTTTGACTTCTTTAGCAATGGCTTGGTCTCCCACACCTTTAAGTAAAACATCGACATCTCCCTTGATGGCTTCAACCACATGAAATTTTCTCAAAGCTGCATTTGATTAATGGCATATCAACACAATGCCCATAAATAGAAAATGGGTGCATGCATATATCTAACTTGATATTCGGCATTGTTCATATATCCCTTTTTAAACTCTCTCCACCTGCCATTTCCTTGCTTCAGGATCATCCAACAAGGAAACAGCTAACCAGATCGAGTATCTCACACGATCTCCTGAACAGTTGGTTTCTCCTCCTGACAAAGTTCATCATCTGAACTTTTGACCCAGAAGCAGAACAGTTGAACATCCCGGCAAGATTTTCAGTGACATGTAAAAAGACACAATCTAACATGACAGATACTTCGTATCACATGAGTAGAAAAGTTCAACCAAGAACCCTTTCTCAACCTCTGGAAGCACCAAGATAATTGATATCACAGTACAAAAGGCAAAAAAAGGTTGGATTATTTTTCAGTTTCCATTACAAGAACTCTGGCATTCATGGAGGATCGAATTCGGCCAAGCAACTTCGTTTGCCGAGTACGATGATGCTAAATCCCACATCAATTCAAAACCTCAAAGACTGCGCAATTTTAGACCAGAAACGATGAAACTTGAAGACAATCACGACCAGCAGAAAAACAAACAGAGACACGAAACCTGGAAATTGCAGGGTTATGTAAACGAACCGGAATGTCGGAATGGGAATAAAGCGGGAACGGAGCTAGAACATCCATGGAAAATTAGGGTTTTTCTGTTTGTGAGAAGATGGGAGGAGATCGTCACTGCCCTTCTCAGGACGACCCATGGAGGAGACAAGGTGGTCGCCGCCGCCATAGCCGGTAAATCCTGAACACACGACAGCAATTCGAAAATCTCCGTTTCCACCAAAAAAAAAAAAAAAGAAAAAGAGGTCAAAGCTTCTACGTCAACTAGAGAATACAAAATGGCATTCTTGTAATAAAAGAGAACTAAAAAGGGTAGATAAGTCACTAGAAAATCCAGTTAGAATTTAGAAGTTAGCGCGCCCATACTGCGGGAACTCAGAATCGGGGAAATTGCAAAAATGACTTTAAATGTCATTTTTACTTCACGGCATGACTCTGTCTTTTTTATAAAAAAAAACATCATCATCTTCTAACCTTATAATTGTATCTTTCCAAAAATACCCTTACCTTTTTAATTATTATTAAATTTAAAATAAAAATATTTCAGCTCTCTCTCTCCTCTCCCAAGCTCTCTCTCTCCGTTTGTATATGTCGAACCTGCAAACTCTCTCTCTCCTCTTAAACGTTCTCTGTCTCTAAACTCTCTTCATCTACAGTCTTTTTTTCAGCTAATTTGTTGTGAAAAACAAGCAAAAGCTTGAGACAATTCATCGATTAAACACATATATGAATAATTGATAAGTATTTTTCTAATATTCATTATTAAGTGTGAGCATTTGTGATTTGTTTTGTCATCTTTATATTTAATTCATATGATACAGATGAAACAAATATGACATATGCATCAGCAATACCATGATTCACGTGACTCATACCGGTCGAAATCGTTAAATTTGTGAAATTCGTCAAAATGGAAAAATTCGGTAAACTGGTCATACATACGTGTCGAAATGGTCAACTGGTCATACTCCTAAACTGTTCATACTTGTCAAATTGGTCAAACTGGTCATATTCGCAAAATTGGTAATACTGATCATAATCATCAAATTGGTCAAACTGGCCATACTCATAAAATTTGTGATATGATATGATTATTACTTTGTTCACTTTTAAAACGATGGATTATGCGATTTCGAACAAGTATGACTGTCTGACCAATGTATGACCGTATGACCGTTTGGGTACAAAAAAAAAAGGCCTAAATTAAATTTAAACTATTTAAAAAGTTGTATAGGGATTATAAAAATGCTACTGCATCGTTTTGGAGTTCTAATTTCACATGAAAAAAAAACTCTCAACATAAGTCAATTGTATCCAATGTGTTACACAAACACTACTAGTACTCTAGGTCTTCTTTGAAAAAGGTTACATTGACATCCAAAAAAAGTGTTCAATCCATATTGTTACGACCAATTTCAACTTGAGAAATTTGTCATATGATATGATTATTACGATGTTAACACTTTTAAAACGATGAATCAAGCAATTTCGAACAAGTTTGACCGTCTGACCAAGGTATGACCGTGTGACCGTATGACCGTATGACCATTTGGATACGAAAAAGAAAGACGTAAATTAAATTTAAACAATTCAAAAAGTTGTATTGGGTTATAAGAATACTATTGCATCGTTTTGGAGTTCTAATTTCACATGGAAAAAAAAATCTCTCAACATAAGTCAATTATATCCAATGTGTTACACAAACACTACTAATACTCTAAGTCTTCTTTGGAAAGAGTTACATTGCATAAGTCAATTGTATCTAATGTGTTACACAAACACTACTAATACTCTAAGTCTTCTTTGGAAAGAGTTACATTGACATCCAAAAAAGTGCTCAATCCATATTGTTACGACCAATTTCATCTTGAGAAATTTGTCATATGATATGATTATTACGATGTTAACACTTTTAAAACGATGAATCAAGCAATTTCGAACAGGTTTGACCGTCTGACCAAGGTATGACCGTGTGACCGTATGACCGTATGACCATTTGGATACGAAAAAGAAAGACGTAAATTAAATTTAAACAATTCAAAAAGTTGTATTGGGTTATAAGAATACTATTGCATCGTTTTGGAGTTCTAATTTCACATGAAAAAAAAAATCTCTCAATATAAGTCAATTGTATCCAATGTGTTACACAAACACTACTAATACTCTAAGTCTTCTTTGGAAAGAGTTACATTGACATCCAAAAAAAGTACTCAATCCATATTGTTACGACCAATTTCAACTTGAGAAATTTGTCATATGATATGATTATTACGATGTTAACACTTTTAAAACGATGAATCAAGCAATTTCGAATAGACATGACCGTCTGACCAAGGTATGACCGTATAACCATTTGGGCACGAAAAAGAAATCCGTAAATTAAATTTAAACAATTCAAAAAGTTGTATAGGGGTTATAAGAATATTATTGCATCAATTTCGAACGAGTATGACCATATGGCCAAGGTATGACCGTCTAACCATAGTATGACCGTCTGACTATTTGGACACGAAAATAAAAGGTCTAAATTAAATTTAAATGATTCGAAAAGTTGTATATGTGGATGACCATAGTATGATCGTCTGACCATTTAGACACGAAAATAAAAGGTCTAAATTAAATTAAATTTAAATGATTTGAAAATTTAATATGTTACAAAAATACTACTAATATTTTATATTTACAATGAAAAAGTATGATCAATATGACCAAAATCTGATCGGTATAATCGATATGACATTTCGAGAGCTAAAATTTCTTTGAGAATTTTTATCAAACATTTTCCATGCATTCTCAAATTCTTCAACTTTGGAGTATCGAATCTCCGCTGTATAGGAGAAATTTGATTAGTGTAAGCTTAAATTATATTATTCCATTCCATTGAATCGAATCAAAATAAAACCCTAATAAGCTACAAAATTCTATATATAAAGAACATGTTTGATCAACACTTTTAAATTCATAAATTCATAATTTTTGAAAAAGTATGACTAGTATAGTCGTATGACGAGTCTGGCAGTATGATCGTATGATCAAAGTATAATCATCTAATAAAATATGATCGGTATGACCAAAGTCTGCTCGTCTGGCCAAATTCTGCCCGTATGACCAATATCTGATTATTTGACCAAAGTATGATCGGTATGACCAAAGTCGGATCGTATGACCAAAGTCTGACTGTCTGACCAAAGTCTGATCGTGTAATCATTTGATTGTATGACCGATATTAAACTTGAAAATTTGTTATATGAGATGATTATTACCATGTTAAGATTTTTAAAATGACAAATTCATCAATTTTCAACAAGTTTGATCGTCTGACCAAAGTCTAGCTATATGACCAAAGTCTGATCGTATGATCAAAGTCTGGTCGGTATGATCATTTGTACATGAAAAATAAAGACCTAAATTAAGTTTAAACAATTCAAAAAATTATTTAAGGGTTATAAAAACACATTTTCATCGTTTTGGTGATCTAATTCCTTGTGTAAACAAATCTATCAACTTAACCCAAAGTCTGACCGTCATATCAGACCAAATTCTGACCGTATGACCAAAGTGTGACCATATGACCAAAGTCTGACCGATATGACCAGTATGTTGTTTTAAGAGCCAAAATTTCTCTGAGGATTTTTATCGAACACTTTCTATGCATTCTCAAATTCTTCAACTTTGGAGTGTCAGATCTCGTCATAGATAGAAATTTGACAAGTATAACAAGAAAACTAAGAAAATTGTTAATAGAATCGCAACGAAATCTCTTTGGGAGAAGAAAAAAATCAGAAAATGTTTGTGAGTTTTAATTTTTAGAAAAAGTGAAAGAATATCTTTTTCACTCCAAAAGTTTTTTGCCGGTTCACATATAAAAGTGCCACGTATTCAACTTCATAATGGCTAAATTGGTCTTTTCAGCATTTTTGTTTTTTTTTTAAACCCTAACCCTAAAAGGTCATGCCGTGAAGTACAAATCGACATTTAGGGTTATTTTTGCAATTTTGCCCTCAGAAGCTTTGAAAACACGATTCGTATTCCTAAGTTATAATCTGTCCTTACCCAAGACGAATTTCCCAATTCCTTAAACAATTAAGGTTTTTGAATTTCGTTATCTATTCGTTCATTTTGGCTGTAACTTCTTATTCACGGTAATATCACCGATTTCGATCTCAGCGGAAGAGTGTATATATGTGTTTGTGTTCCTTGATTCTACTCTTCCTCTTCTCTGATTTCGACCTGATTCTGTTCTAGGGTTTCGATCTACGCACGTTCTGGGCTATTTGTATCAGACAGAATTCTTCATTCCCGTTATATGCTCCCTCTGTTTTACGTCTTCGAATACTCTGTTTCATACAGAGGAATGTCCACATATCGTACCAGATGGAGATGCTGGTTCGGTTTATAGTTTTCGCAACATTGGTTTATTCTTTTGTAAATTGCTGACTAGGATAGCCATGCTTTTTGTATTTTCAGAGTTTATTAGCGATTTGTTAGCTTAATTTATGTTGTATAAATACATGTGAATAGCAGAGGAATGAATTAAGGAATTATTTTCAGAAACCATTCTCGCTTATTCATCTGATTGTTATGGTATCAGAGCAATAAGCTTTTTTCTTCCGCTCTCTGATTTCCTTCACCGAAATCTCTTCTTCTTTTCATGGCGACTGATTCTTCGACGTCTGAGCCTTCTCCTTTACCTTCTTCGGATGCTTCTTCTGTTCCCCTCTCTCTTGATCCCTATGCCAATCCTTTGTATCTCCATGCGGCTGATTCCTCCAGCATTTCTCTGGTCACCGACAAGCTCATCGATGAGTCAAATTATAACTTCTGGGCAACATCGATGATTCAGGTCCTTACGGCCAAAAACAAGCTTGGCTTCATCTATGGTACTATCCCTCAACCTCTTGAGTCTCACGGTGAATATGGTGCTTGGATAAGATGTAATGCCATTGTTGGTACTTGGATAAATAACTCTGTCTCCCCTGATGTTAAGACGATGATTATGTATATCGAAAATGCTCACCTCAAATGGACCACCCTTGAAACTCAGTTTAAACAGAAGAATGCGTCTAAGATTTTTCATATTGAGCAGCAAATTGAATCCCTGCAACAGGGATCGCTTGACCTGAACACTTTCTATACCAAACTTAATTCTCTCTGGGAAGAACTGAAAATGCATGACCCGGTTCCTGTTTGCGTCTGTGGGAGTTGCACTTGTGATTCAAAGACCAGATTGATGGATTACTATGACAAAAAGAATGTTGTAAGATTCTTGATGAAACTTACTGAGTTCTTTCACCCTGCTCGGCGTCAGATTCTTATGCTTGACCCGATGCCTTCTATTCGGAAAGTTTACGGGATGGTTGCTCAGGAAGAGCATCAACGTATTGCTTTGCCCCCTATTCATGACTCTGTTGTTTTTCAGGCCAATATCTCACCCACTTTCAGACCTCGCCCTTTCTCTTCTTCTAAATCTAGACCTTTCTGTACCCATTGTGGGATTTCGGGACACACTATTTCCCGTTGCTACAAGATTCATGGTTACCCTCCTTCTAACCGTTTGCCTCCTTCGTCCAAACCTGGTCTATTGCCCAAACCTCGCTTTTCTACCTCAGATAATACCCAGAATGTTGTCAATATGGTGGGACTGGATGATGATATTTCGGCTCGTTCTCAGTCTGTTCTTCCTGACAACTCGGCTCAGACCACACTTGCACAAGCTCAGGCTCTGTTTGATCAGTTTCAGAATCAACTCAAAGGGCTAAGCAGTTCTGCTATGGATTCAAATGTTCCAGCCTCTCCCTCCCACCCTGCACCAGGTATATTTCCCTTTCCTCATTTTGCTTTATCCTCTTTTTCACCTACTTTAAAGCCTACAAACAATGTCTGGATTCTTGATACGAGAGCTAGTTGTCATATATGTTGTGATAATCGTTTGTTCTCTGAAATTCATCATATCCCGTCTTCTCTGGTCACATTACCTAATGGGTCTACCTTATCTGTATCTCAGTCAGGCACGGTACCCATTGGCATTTCCTCTTCTCTGAACCTTTTATCTGTCTTATTTGTTCCAGCTTTTCATTTTAACCTCCTAAGTGTTAGTGCTCTCACACGAGACACGCCTTTTACTGTCTCTTTTTCTCATGATTCATATATGATTCAGGACCCTACTCAGGCCTTGATGATTGGGAGGGGTAAGAAGCGTCACAACCTTTATTTCCTCGAGCTGCAAGGCATTCCTTCTTCGTCTTCCCCTGTTTTTCCCGATGCTCTCTGCACTGCTCTTTCTGCTCCTGCTTCCATTGATCTATGGCACACTCGCCTTGGTCACCCCTCCTTCCTACGTGTTCAGGCTCTTGGTTCTTCTTCTTAGCTTCAGTTCACACCCACTACAGAGTCTCCTTCACACTGCTCCATTTGTCCAATGCCGAAACAGAGGAAACACCTGTTCCCGGTTTCTGGGAAACTCTCTCAGGATCCTTTTTCTCTTGTTCACATTGACATTTGGGGTCCCTTTCACGTGTGTTCTGTAGATGGTTTTCGTTATTTCTTGACTATAGTAGATGACTGTACCAGGGTTACCTGGATTTATCTACTGAGAAATAAAAACGATGTTCTTTCTCGTTTTCCTGAGTTTTTGACGTTTGTCTCCACTCAATATGGCAAGTCTGTGAAATCATTTCGCTCAGACAACGCCAGTGAACTCTCATTTTCTTCTCTTGTCTCCAAACTTGGCTTAATTCACTATCGATCTTGCCCCTATACCCCTCAGCAAAACTCGGTAATTGAAAGAAAACATCAGCACATCCTTAATGTTGCTCGATCTCTCCTTTTTCAATCCAACTTACCTCTTCCTTATTGGACAGATTGTGTGCAGACTGCGGTTTACCTCATTAATCGCATTCCTACACCTCTCCTGAATAATAAGTCTCCTTTCGAGGTTCTTACCAATACCAAACCCTCATACTCTCATCTTAAAGCCTTTGGTTGTCTCTGTTATGTTTCTTCTGTTGGTAAATCCGCTCATAAATTCTCTCCAAGGGCCATTCCACACGTTTTTCTTGGCTATCCAGCCAGTATCAAAGGTTACAAAGTCCTTAACCTTGATACTAATTCTGTTTCCATTTCCCGTAATGTCGTTTTTCAGGAATCCATCTTCCCTTTTACAGACAAACCTCTGTCTCAACCCTCTTTATTTTTTTTTCCTGAGACCTCTTTTTATCCATATCACTATGATTCCCATGTTGGTTTTCCCTGTGTATCTCCACCTATCCCTACTCCTTCTAATTCTGAGTCTACTTTAATCCCTGTTCCCTCAGAGAACATCCGCAAGTCACAGCGCATGACTAAGGTTCCAGGTTATTTAACAGATTATCACTGCTACCTTTTAAAACATAATACCCCACCTTCTTCACCACCATCCATTTCTTACCCTCTTTCTTCATACCTCTCGTACCATAAACTTACCTCACCTCTGAAACATTATTCCCTCTCCATCCTTTCTCAGCCCGAACCTAAAACCTATAAACAGGCTGCGACGTTTGATGAATGGCGAACTGCTATGCAACTTGAGTTGAATGCTCTGACTCGCACACAGACCTGGGAAATTGTTCCTCTTCCTAGTGGCAAGAACCCCATTGGGTGTAAATGGGTGTACAAGGTGAAATTTAACGCTGATGGGAGCATTGATAAACACAAGGCTCGCTTGGTAGCTAAAGGTTACTCACAACAAGAGGGCATTGATTATTTGGATACTTTCAGCCCTGTTGCGAAGTTACCGACTGTTAGAATCATTCTTGCGCTTGTTGCTTGCTACAACTGGTCTCTGCATCAGATGGACGTGTCTAACGCATTTTTGAATGAGGATTTAGATGAGGAACTGTATATGAAGCTCCCACCAGGATATTCTGACACTACAAAAAAACAGTTATATAGCGACGGAAAAATCCGTCGCAATTAAGAATTTGCGACGGAATGCGACGGATTTATTTCCGTCGGTATAGCGCTGTCGCAAACGTATAACGATCGTTAATCCGTCGCATTTTTGCGACGGAAAAAATCTGCGTTTTGCGACGGAAAAAATTCCGTCGCATTCCGTCGCAAATGTTTTAAAATTTTTTTAAAAAAAAATATAAAAAAATTATATACTATATATACACATACATATATACATTCATACACATACATTACATACATACAAATATACATACATATACATACATATATATACACATATTTTCATATACACAAACACACATACACATCCACATATATACACATATACACATATATACACATACATAAATACTCATACACATATACATTTCACAAACACATACACATATATATTTCACAAATACATACACATACATATAAACACACACATATACACATATTCATATACACATACAATCACATATACATACACATACATATTCACATTCACATATATATACACATCCACATACATAAACACACACACATACACATTCACACATATATATACACATTCACTTACACACACATACACATACATAAATACACACAAACACATCAAACACACACATATATATATATATATAAATACATATATATTACCTTATGGGAGAAACTTGGCGATCTTTGGAGAGATTTAGAAAAAATTTGGCGATTTTTTTTTTTTTCGAAAATCGTTGAAGTCTGATGAAGAAGACGACTCGTGGTTTTTGTTGGTTGTAATGCTCTAGGATGATCCGTGATATGACATTTTGACTTTTATTGGTTCATTGATTTATGAATGCATTACATCCCCGTTATATGATTGGCATGTTTGTTATATTTCGGTATCCTTGAATCATTATAGAATGATTCTAAACACCCTGGTCAGTTATCATTGTGGGAACAATGATGAATTAAGACTAGCATGAGGTGTGATCGATGCATTGGATGCATATCACAATCATGGGTACTCGTTGTGAATGAGTGACTGGTTGACCCGCATGAGATTGTCACATGGACAGAGTCATGACTTGAATCTCATACAGCGGTTCGTTCTTGGATCCTCAGACCTGAGATGTCTAGAGTATCTGATGTGAGGAGTGGCGTGTCTTGACTGCGTCAAACGTCGTCTTTAACCGGATGATTATAACGGCGTTGATCAGATACGTTCACGAATCATATGGAGATAGTAGACATGCAATATAGGACTTGTCACCTCCTTAACAGGAGAGATATCGCTGGGCCCTCTCGTGGAAGTCGGACTATGAAAATGCGTGGCCACGCTATAGATGAAGTTGCATCTATTTTATTAGTCGATTTGCCAAGACGAGAAAGCGGTTGAACTTGAAGGGTGGCTCAAACCATGCCCTTGTTCAACATATGATATCGTGAGATAAAGGATCAGAACTCGAGCTGTTATTGCCTTGGTTAGATCACCTCTAACTCAATTCAACGTGGGTGGTCATGGCGTCTTGCTAGAGGCTAACCATGACTTGTAGATCGGGAATGGTTCTCGAGGCTGCTGCCACTGCGAATGGGCCTACAGGGTCACACAACATTAGGGATGGACTTATATGTGAAGTATCAGAAAGGAAGACTTGGATTTGGTCGGAAAAACCATTTTCGGATCAAATCACAGTGTCGGGACGTTTTCAGCCTTCTGACTCGGACCGAGTCAGTACTTGACTCGGACCGAGTCAGTTCCGTGCGAGTCGAAGCCCAGAAAGTGTTTTGGGCTTGGCTGATGTTTTGACTCGGTCGAGTCAAAGTTTCGAGTCAAAGTTTTGACTTGGACTGAGTCAATACTAAATGGGCCGGGTCAAGAGTTGACAATGGGCTTG
>NW_010965216.1:1585457-1588784 GCF_000463585.1 Tarenaya hassleriana
GGCTTCTCAAGCAGATCAAGTGTGTTACATCCCTTATCCGAAGAAAATTACAAGAAGGTCAGACATTGATTGGCGAGCTGTCGTGAAGATTAATCCCAGGGGAACTATTATTCGTTCTGACTCGACCGAGTCAGAGTTCTGACTCGGACCGAGTCAATACTCGGAAAAAGTCTCTTTTCACAAGGATTAGGGTTTCTAATCTTATATGGGGGTGTTGGACGCCGTCCTAAGAGGAGAACTCAATTTTCAGAACCCTAAGACAGATCTAGAACACAAGAAAATCGTTTCTTTTGAGGTTCTAGTTCCTGGGATTCGATCCCAAGTCTTGAAAACCCTATTCACTTCACAGATCTTAGCAGATCAGTTCCAAAAGCGTTTGGAATCCTTCCCGTCGGTGTGGATACGTGTAGAGGAGCTGTACTTTCAGCTCTTGGTGATTAAAACAGGCCCTGGATCGATTGCTACTTTCAGATCTTCAGGAAAGAGGTAAGTATTCGATTCCTACGGTGATATACACGATTAAACGGGGTTTTATGGATGATTTTGGTTGCGTGTGACGTTTGACTAGGTTTAGATTATTCTTCCGCTGCATGAAACCTAGTAAACCAAACTCTAGATCGATATGATCGCATTGCTAGGAATCCGTAGCCTAAAACCCAACAGTGGTATCAGAGCCTGGTTCTCTGTATATCGCCATGCTTGTCGCATGCCTATATGAATTTTAATGGTTAAAATTGCATGATAGGCTTGATCTATGCATATTTAATGATGTTATGATTGTTTTTTGATGCATGGATGAGTTTGGGGTTGAAGACGGCTTGATGGCGCATCAAATTAGGGTGAAAAACCTAGATTTCGTGGCCTGAAAGTGTCTCCCAGAGTTCTGACTCGGACAGAGTCAGAGTTTTGACTCGACAGAGTCAGAACGAGAGAAACTCAGAGTTTTGACTCGGACAGAGTCAGAGTTTTGACTCGACAGAGTCAGAACGACAGATCAGAGTTTTGACTCGGACAGAGTCAGAGTTTTGACTCGACCGAGTCAGAACGACAGAGTCAGAACGACAGATCAGAGTTTTGACTCGGACAGAGTCAAAGTTTTGACTCGACAGAGTCATTTCAGCTTCTGACTCGGACCGAGTCAAGTGTTGACTCGGACCGAGTCAAGTGTTGACTCGGACCGAGTCAAGAGTTGACTCGGACCGAGTCAGTTCGTCAGACTTTGTTAGATGCAATTGTTGCATCGTTTCAAGTGTCTAAGCCGAGATTCTGATTCTACCGATATGATCGGAACAGCTTGATTGAACTGACTTGAATTCAGTCAAGATTTCATTGTGTTCAAGTCACATATACCTCATGAAATCTCAAGCTATTACCGCCCATTAGTAGAGCAACTGTCAAGGCCTCGATCGTCATGGTTACGGATCATGCCCTAGCTGAGCGTGCCTGATTATCTTGGTGAGGCAGTATGGAGAAATCGTGTTTCTCATAGCTTGAATATGGTTGAGCTTGAATTGGGTTATCAAGTCGGACTTGGACCTAATGGTAAGGATGGGATGAGGAACATGCAGTGATAGCGTATCACTATCCCATACTCATCTAGGAATCACATAGGATGTGATTGACAATGTGTTGTCTACCTAAATAGCATGTTTTTGAGCGTCATGCCCTAGCTGACTCAAAAGCATGTGAAATATGGATCCTAACTCACTTAGAAACTCATTGAGGGTGTTTTTCTTAGTGGGAGCCTGTCATATTGCATCTATTATCTGTGTTAGTAAGTGTACTAAGCGACTTGCATATTTTCTGTCTGTTTGTCTGTCTTTTTCTGTAGAACATATCTGTTGCAGGAATCTGTTTTATCTCACCAAACGATCTATCCTTATGAAGGATAAGCCTCTCACCACGGCTTCTAGATCGATCGTTGATGCTTATTGGAAGCATGAGGATGATGATCTGGACGTGTCCAGCTTGATGCTTGGAAAGATGTCTTCGGAATTGCATGAGCAATTAGATGACATGGACAATTCATTGATGGATGATCAGTTGAATATGTCATTCCAAGAGAAAGCTGGGAGCCGAGGGAAGAACGATATGGTAGTTGTTGGAAAGAGTTCCACCAAAAGGAAACGTTCCAAGGGCAAGGGCAAGAGGAAAGTGGCAAGCGTTGTCATTGAACCTAAGCCTGAGTCCAAGAAGGAAGAGTGTTATTTCTGTCATGCCATTGGGCATTGGTACAGAAATTGCAGACTCTACCTGGAAGATCAGAGGAAGAAGAAGCTTACAGAAGCTTCGACTTCTGGTATCTTCGTTATAGAGGCGAACTTGTTTACTTCTACATCATGGGTATTAGATACCGGATGTGCCTCACACATTTGTAGAAATGTGCAAGGACTTCGAGGAAGTAGACAATTGGCGAAGGGAGAAGTAGATCTCCGCGTCGGGAATGGAGCAAAAGTTGCTGCATTAACCGTCGGGACTTACGATCTCACTTTACCTCCTTGCCTTGTATTGGAGTTGCATGATTGTTATTTTGTCCCTGCCATAGCAGGAACATTATATTGATTTCATGTTTAGACTCGGATGGTTTCAGATTTGTTATTGAGAACAAATATCTGTCCATTTATAGAGGCGATTTATTCTATGGTAAAGGTTACCAGTTTAATGGCCTTTATATTTTGGAAGATGAACCATCTGGATACAGGTCGATCTATAATGTTAGTACCAAGCGGTTTAAGCCGAACGACTTAAACCCGACCTATCTCTGGCATTGTCGACTTGGCCACATCAACGAGAAACGCATAGCGAAGCTTCATTCTGATGGACTTCTTGATTCTTTTGATTATGAATCAATCGAAACATGCGATTCATGTTTGATGGGCAAGATGACAAAATCTCCTTTTTCTGGAAAAGGAGAACGGGCTACAGAGTTGCTAGAACTCATACATAGTGATGTATGCAGTCCTATGAGCTCTCCCGCTAGAGGAGGTTATCTGTACTTTGTTACGTTTACTGATGATTTCAGTAGGTACGGTTATGTCTACTTGATGAGACATAAATGGTTCTCGAACTTCTTCGAGATCTATTCTACTCCCACTAACTTTCTTGGAGACGAACTCTCTCTCCAAGAAAGATCCATTCCGAGCAACAAACACTTTGTTCTCAGATGGGTTGTAGAACCAGTACCCTTTAGTTTCCTTAGGGAAACCCACAAATATGCATTTATCAGATTTGGCGGATAGCTTATCAGAAGCAAACGTTTCACATAAACGTCGCGTCCCCAAATCTTCATACACGCTAACCTGGGATGCTTCCCAGTCCATATCTCAT
>NW_010965216.1:1588833-1592130 GCF_000463585.1 Tarenaya hassleriana
AACCAACTTGGCAAGACGATCAAGTTGCTTCGATCTGATCGAGGTGGCGAGTATATGAGCCAAGAGTTCACTGACCATCTGGCAGATTGTGGGATTGTCTCACAGCTGACTCCACCTGGAACGCCACAATGGAATGGCGTTTCCGAGAGGAGGAACCGAACCTTATTGGATATGGTACGGTCTATGATGAGTCAGGTCGATCTTCCTAAATCCTTCTGGGGATATGCTTTGGAAACAACAGCGCTTATACTGAACAACTGTCCAACAAAGTCAGTTCAGAAGACACCATATTAGATATGGACTGGGAAGCGTCCCAGGTTAGCATTTATGAAGATTTGGGGATGCGACGTTTACGTGAAACGTCTGACTTCTGATAAGCTATCCGCCAAGTCTGATAAATGCATATTTGTGGGTTACCCTAAGGAAACTAAAGGGTACTGGTTCTACAACCCATCTGAGAACAAAGTGTTTGTTGCTCGGAATGGATCTTTCTTGGAGAGAGAGTTCATCTCCAAGAGAGTTAGTGGGAGTAGAATAGACCTCGAAGAAGTTCGAGAACCACAAATAGTCGAGGAACCGAGTGAACAGGGCGAATCAGTTCAACCTGTGTCACAAGTTGTTGAGACAGCACCTCCTAGTGAACCTCGGAGATCTGGTAGAATTCACCAAGAGCCTACAAGATATGGTTTTCTTGTGACTGGAAACGACGAACTCATGTGGTTAGAACATGGCGAGCCTACGTCGTATTCAGAGGCTGTGGCGAGTTCCGATTCCGAGAAATGGCACCAGGCCATGGAGTCAGAGATGCAGTCCATGTACGACAACAAAGTATGGACTTTGGTCGACTCATTCGATGGTATTAAGACCATTGGATATAAGTGGGTTTTCAAGAAGAAAACCGACATGGATGGCATCGTGCATACCTATAAGGCACGACTCATCGCGAAAGGGTTTCGGCAGATTCATGGTATAGACTATGATGAAACCTTTTCACCAGTCGTGATGCTTAAATCCATACGGATTCTGCTGGCCATAGCTGCGTATTATGACTACGAGATATGGCAGATGGACGTCAAGACCGCATTCCTTAACGGGAATTTGCTCGAGGATGTGTACATGACACAACCCGAGGGCTTTGTCGATCCTAAGAGTCCACGGAAAGTATGCAAACTTCAGAGATCCATTTATGGACTGAAGCAGGCTTCGAGGAGCTGGAATCTTCGATTTGACGAGGCAGTCAAAACGTTTGGCTTCCTGCAAAACGAAGATGAGCCATGCGTTTACAAGAAGGTCAGTGGGAGCGCAGTAGTCTTCCTTGTGCTTTATGTAGATGATATATTGCTCATCGGAAATGACATTCCTACATGGCAAGGAGTAAAATCCTGGCTAGGATCAGTCTTTTCGATGAAGGACTTAGGAGAAGCCGCCTATATTCTAGGAATCAAGATCTATAGAGATAGATCGAGAAGGCTTCTTGGTCTAAGTCAGAGTACATACATTGACAAGGTCTTGAATCGGTTCAAGATGCAAGACTCCAAGAGGGGTGCCTTGCCAATGGGACATGACGTAGCTCTTAGCAAGACTCAGTGTCCAAAGACACAGGATGAGCAAGAGCGCATGAGTAGGATACCATATGCATCGGCAATTGGATCCATCATGTACGCCATGTTATGTACTCGTCCGGATGTATCATATGCATTGAGTATGACTAGTAGATATCAGTCTACACCAGGTGAGGCTCACTGGATTGCAGTCAAGAACATCCTTAAGTACTTGAGAAGGACTAAGGATTTGTTCTTGGTGTATGGCGGATTGGAAGACGAGCTCGCTATAAGTGGTTATACCGATGCTAGTTTCCAAACCGACAGAGATGACTTCAGATCGCAGTCAGGTTACGTTTTCTGCCTAAACGGTGGGGCTATTAGTTGGAAGAGTTCCAAACAACCAACCGTTGCAGATTCGACTACAGAAGCCGAGTACATAGCAGCATCGGATGCAGCTAAAGAAGCTGTTTGGATCAGAAAATTTGTGGGAGACCTGGGGGTCATTCCTAGCGTTGCAGATCCCATTGACTTGTACTGTGACAACAATGGTGCGATCGCACAAGCAAAGGAACCCCGGTCACACCAGAGATCCAAACACATACTCAGGCGATTTCACTTGATCAGAGAAATCATCGACAGAGGAGACGTGAAGATAAGCAGAGTGTCGACAGATGATAATATTACCGACCCATTGACGAAGCCTCTCCCTTCATCAAAACATGATGGTCATGTTAAGGGTATAGGGATTAGATGCTTGTAGGATAGATCATAGAGCATAGTGGGAGATTGTTGGTTGTAATGCTCTAGGATAATCCGTAATATGACATTTTGACTTTGTATTGATTCATTGATTTATGAATGCATTACATCCCCGTTATATGATTGGCATGTTTGTTATATTTCGGCATCCTTGAATCATTATAGAATGATTCTAAACACCCTGGTCAGTTATCATTGTGGGAACAATGATGAATTAAGACCAGCATGATGTGTGATAGATGATTATGATCATATGCATTAGATGCAAATCACAATCATGGGTTCTCGTTTGGAACGAGTTACTGGATGACCCGCATGAGATTGTCACATGGACAGAGTCATGACTTGAATCTCATACAGCGGTTCGTTCTTGGATCCTCAGACCTGAGATGTCTAGAGTATCTGATATGAGGAGTGACGTGTCTTGACTGCGTCAAACGTCGTCTTTAACCGGATGATCATAACGGCGTTGCTCAGATACGTTCACGAATCATATGCAGATAGTAGACATGCAATACGGGACTTGTCACCTCCTACGCAGGAGAGATGTCGCTGGGCCCCTCGTGGAAATCGGACTGTGAAAATGCGTGGCCACGCTATAGATGAAGTTGCATCTATTTTATTAGTCGATTTGCCAAGACGAGAAAGCAGTTGAACTTGAAGGGTGGCTCAAACCATGCCCTTGTTCAACATATGATATCGTGAGACAAAGGATCAGAATTCGAGCTGTTAATGCCTTGGTTAGATCACCTCTAACTCAATTCTAAATGGGTGGTCATGGCGTCTTGCTAGAGGCTAACCATGACTTGTAGATCAGGAATGGTTCTCGAGGCTGCTGCCACTGCGAATGGGCCTACAGGGTCACACACCAATAGAGATGGACTTATACGTGAAGAATACGAAGAATGGAAACGAGATTTGACCGAAACAAGCATGAAAAGGAGTTTTCAGTGTGTTGGTCCGGAGCTGACCAAGTTTGGTCAGCCCCAGACCA